>NW_009615718.1:32054-64415 GCF_000690535.1 Cariama cristata | reverse complement strand
GCAGGAAAAATTTCTTAACATACTGTAGCTCAGCTGCTTGAAATAGTCTTTACAATACATTAAGGCAGGACTAGAAACATTTAATGATATCTTGCCAAAATGACCACATTACAAAATTTCAGAAAACTTCTCAATTTGTAGATATACAAGTGGGTAAAATGAAATATGAGGAAATCCTATGAAGATAGTCATATTTTTTATAAGACTATTTTATTAGTTAGGTGCTGGCAAGGTGTAACAGGCTAGAAGTGGACCTCTTTGTGAATGCAGAATTCCCCAGGTATTTGAGGAAGATTACCATGACTTCTAACAACCTGTATTTTCTCTTACTCAGGTCCTCACTAACACATGCATTTTATTTCAGGCAGTGCACCCTCCATGTCACGTGTTGGTAAAATTGGATCAATTATGTAGAATTTCATTTATGAAATTCCAGCTTTTCAGCTATTATGTTACGCTGTAACAGTACCTGGGACAGAAAGTGATTCATGCTTATGGAAATAGTCTATTATTTTTTCTTTTTTCCTTCTTTCTTTTTCTTTTTTTTTTTCCTCTTTTTTTTTTTTTTTTTTTTTTTTTTTTTAGCTACATGTCTCCAAAAAATCTGGAAAGAATTGGCTTTCACCATGTACAGTTCTCCTTCAACACTCTGTATTTTTAAATGTTTGTGTACCTAGAGACCTCTAATATATCATCATTATTAATGGTGATACTACTGAACAGATGTTTTTTAGAATTAGTTAAAAAACAAGAGGAATGAGAAAGGAGGGTAAAAAAAAATCGCAGCACAGAACCATTTTTTGTGTAGTATAATTCTGTCATTTAAAAATATTGGCCTAATTTTGCTTTACAGTGTTTGAAAACTGGAATATATCCATGGATTTTGCAAATAATTTCTTTGTAAAATCTTAAGCCAATGACCATTAATAACAATCTAAAGACTTCAGTGTGAATTATTTGGAGGAAGTGCAGAACTTGATGTGTTGCGCCTGCTTTTCCTTCCATTGTTTTAGTATAACTTATTTAATACAAATTTAAAGGTGGGAGGTAGAAGGTAGTGGATGTTAGAGATTTTCACATGTTGTTGTCTGATTTATTTTTTTTTAACAGCAGCTGCCTCAGTGAATATAAAATATTCTGTGATCTATATTGTACCTGAACATTGATTACATCATGTCAAATTAGATTTACTTTATTAAGGAAGATGGCAAAAGTAAGTAACTGTGTTCTTTTCATATAAGCCCAAATCAAACATTTCCTCGTAATTACAATGTATCTGACACAGGCCTAAGTGGAAGGAAAGATAATAATTTGCATTTTTTAATCTGGAGGTTAGGGACCCCTGTCAGAGCAACAGCCTGGTCTGGGTCAGCTAGGAGAAACAGAGAGGAGAAAAATAATTGAAAAAACAGTTCCCAACAAAATGAAATTTGTCTCATTGTCACTTAAGGTTGTCTTTATGTCTGTCTGTAGGAGAGAGGTCAGCCTGGAAGTGAAGGAGGGAAGGGAACACATATGTCTCACTAAGGACCAAAAGACAATTTTCTTTTCCTTAGTAACAGGAGCAGTTGTAATATATATTTATGAAGAAGATTAAGGAAAAGCCCACATGGCATATCCCTATTACAAAATACTGGGGGTCCTTTTACTAGCAGCACTGCAGACAGCAGGTACATCTAAAGGTTGTCCTCAAAGACGAGCTGTGTACAGAGCTTGAGGAGTACTTAATGAAATAACTCACTACGACATATTGATTTTGAAGGCAAGAGGGCAGGAAAGGATTTTCAGCAAAATTAGGATTTCTCAGTTGAAACAGCTGCAGCGGTGGGGCTCATATAAGCTCTTTGTCAGGATCAAGGGCGAGCTGGAAGTTTTTTCCTTTCCTGAGCTTACTAGGATGTCAAATGTAAAAAGGCAATGTCAACTTTTGTGCCTGGACCAGCTATAAATTCTACCATCCTACAATATTGCTGAGGGGACAGTAACCTTGTGGAAGAACTCCACATTAACTGTGGTTACCGTGCATACACACATGTGTTTAAATTCTTCTCAGCATCATGTCTTTTCTGTTGAGTTTCGCATTAACCAGACCATGGCAACAGCAAGAGATGAGGGCAGGGGAATGTTAGTTTAAACTGGGTAGGTTTTAGTGAAGATTATCACCTTGGCCCATCGTTTCTCACAGGAAACAGGAGAACTCCTGTTTTCTCATGAATAGACCATGGAAGCAGCCTCGGAGTGTTGCAGGATCCTGCCTCTGAAAAAAATTGTAGTGATACGCCTCTCTTCAGAAAGGTTTTGCCTCCCCCGTAGACACCCCTGCTAGACACAGAAGCCGAGCGTGTTCGCTTGTGCACCGTATCTTTGTGCAAGTGCTAGTGAAGCCTCTGCTGTTCAAAGGACTGAGATCCTCTCCTCTCCTCTTTCTGCTAGAAGGTAGCATTTAGGTCTTTTCATGAGGAATGAGGCAGAGCACAAATGAGCAAATGTATCAGTGTATGGTCTCTTAATCACGAAGACTCCTGAATTGTTATAAAACACTACATTTTCAGTTTTTAGGGTCTCCACTCATTCTTGTACTCAGAAAAGGACTTTCTGACCGTATTTTCCCACTGATTAGTCTGAAAAGGTGGAGTGGATGGACAAAAGCTTCAGCCTTCCTTTCCACATTAACTAATGAAATCACTTTGCATCAGCACAGAAGATAGAAAGAGTAACTCTTGACTAAATGTACTGAACTGGGAAAATCTTCTGGAAAAAGACAGGGAGGCTTTGAATTCCATAGAACAGCGGTGTGGAAGTATCGTTATTTTGGAAAACTTTCTTTTAGACATGTAATTGCACAAAAACGTCTGGTGAAAAGAGAGCATTGTGACTGAGTGCCCAGCTCTCCTGTGAGCTATATTTCATTGTACAGATGAGATGCTTCTGGGAAGCAGAACTCTATTAGCCTCAAAAAAGTGTGCTATTGTAGTAAAAGTAACAATAATGTATTCTGTGGCAGAGTGAGACAAGCGAGATCGGGGTGCCTTTATGTTAACCATGGCAGAAGGGCAGAGTATTGGGTCTGGCCCCAAAGGTCTATGATTCAAATAGGATTGATTACACACTAAGTTGGCAGTGTATCTTTAACAGTTTAATTTATCTGTGTGTATCAGCAGCTGTCAATTTTTACTCTTCCTTTCTTCGTCCTGGTAGAGGCAGAAGTTTTGTTCTCCCTGTGTTCACCCATACCCAGTTAATGACCTTTGTGAGATCTGAAGTCAGTGGCAAAGCAGGAACGGTAGCCTTGGTCTGGTCCTCAAGGGATACTTTTGGACTACCTTTCCACTGTATGTGAGTACGTGCCCATTTACAGCTTGGGATTGAAGCAAAATCAATGACAGGATTCATCCCTGGACAATGTGAACTGATCAAATGAGCTGAAAAGCGGGATCCTAGTCAGCTGAAACAGCAATATCATGAGCGTGCACATAATGCACTCTAGTTTGCTCTTGCAGTAACATAAATTAGTATTGAAAAGAGAATTGTATTGCTGATGAAGTTGTAATCTTCCCTTGTCCCCCTCTCCCAAAGCCCTTGTTCCATTTTGTCACGCTACAAATAAAGAGTGGACTGGCTCACAGGATTAGCAATGGGATCCTCAGTTCCAGGAGGCTGCCCTGTTTGGGTTTTACTCGGTAGGGCTGGAAACTGTTGCTTTCTGTTACCTTGTTCATCAGCCTGTTGCCAAATGAGTTTGCAGCATCTTCAGTGCACAGATTTCCATGTTGCAAAGATCATCCCTGGTAAGTGCTGGGGTAAATTACGTGCACCCATGAATCACCGAATGCCTCCTGTATGTATCAAGTATCTTCCTGTCTTGCTAAGCTGTACTTGTGTTTAGTTCCATTTCAGGAGAAATCTGTACTAGGTCTGAATTAGTTAGACCAGTATGTTATGACGGCAAATGCCTTCACATGTGCAGTGCTTTTACACAGGCAAAGCCGCAGCACTGCCAAGACTTATTCAAGATTCCCCAGCACTCCCCTGAGTATGTGCAGTTGTGCTAGCCAAAGCATACTTTTAATAGCATATCTTCATATAAGCTTTTCCTTGTACAGTTTTGTTGTTAATAGTATGAAGAGGAGAAACCTTTGACCAACTGATCTTTGCTAGCAAAATATGTACTGTAATTCTGTCTTCATCTACAGGAATCATACATTAAATGTAACTTTTGGGATCTAGAGTAGATAACGGGTTGTGTAGCTTTTTAAAACAGTGGTAAGACACTTACTGTATACATACAAATGTTACTGTGACGCACAAAGCATATCTCTGTTTTTAAATTTCTCCCATTTCAAAAGACAGACTTTTAGTTTTGGTTCATTGTTTTACCTCTCTGCTCCAGCAAAACCAATACCAAACCTCACACTTCTAAATAAGCACATACAGATCCAGGGGAAAACCCTTAACCAATTACCTTTTCAGAGTCTTGTCTTAAGCAAAGACTGCAGGTTTTCAGTGATGGCAAGCTTCACTCTATAGGTGGGCTAAACAAACAAGTGAATTCTGATTTAACCGTAATGCCATGAATCTACTGGAAAAGCGGAGAGCTGAGCTTACATTTGACCTAAGCTGCTATCGGCAGGAGGCAGCATTCTAAGACATTTATGCCTTATTGATTTACGAACAAAATGTTTATATTGCACAACTCCCTTCATCTAAAAATGTGGCTAGTGACACTCAACTTCAGAATATTTGTGTCCAATGAACGATGTGGTAATAGAGCAGTGTCCTGGCGTTTCACCGCTTCAGATGGCGTATTTATAAATGGGAGTGATACCGTTCAAAGAGAATGTGTTAAAATAGTGTAAGATCTAATGTATGTTCTAAGATGGAAATTTAAAAAATGCCTACATGCAGGGAGTTGCAAGAGATTCGCTTGCTTGTTTATAGCAGAATGCTGCTTCAGGGTTAAAATTTCCACATTACACACTGCCTTGTTGGCTATACTTCTTCTGGTAGGAATTCTTAGCTCAGCTGCAAATTCCTGCCCACCTCCCCAGCTCCCTCTGCCAGTGACAGTGCAGTTCATACCATTTCTGTGGTTTGGGTAAAAACGTGTATATCTATCTGTATCTGACCTATTTGGTTTCATGCTATACTGTCAGGATATCCCATCTATAAGGTCCTCCCGTGAGAGACTGCGGTAGGGATGTGTACATCTGAGGGATGCAGAATCTGATGTGAGTTCTTGGAATGGAAGCCTGGAAGTCAGCGCTGCGCACGGCTGGAAGGAGCTCGCACTACCCTGTGTGCAGCGATTACCCAGCAGGTGAAGGAGGAAACCAGTTTATTCTGAAGGTATGAACTAAAGGTTGGAGAGACTGGTTGGGTCATAACTGATGAAGTTCAAGTCCTTTCGTTATTTTGATTCTTATGTATTTCAGAACACTTAAGAAGCTAAAGGTGGTTTTAATCAGGGTACTAGAAGAGTTCAGCACATTCAGGTGATACCTGGCTCAGTATCTGCCCGAGCTAAGGCTAGAGAAAGATAATCTGCTGGGGCAAATCAGAAATTCTTTGGTTTTCACTAAAAAAGGCCAGCTAGTCCCAAACAAAACTGTGTCTCTCCCTCTCCCCGCAGTAACATGACAGTTTTAATAGAAACCTTCACTGGGAGGAATGCTTGGCTACAGGATAGAATTTTGGCCCAAAATAACAGGCCAGGGATGAAAAACCTTATGGTTGGTAGATTTTCTGGTTTCATGCCTCACGGACTGAATCTCAAAACTGTTTATTAACTGGTTCTGTTTTCTACTCCACAATAAATAAGTGGAGCTGTGTTTTCTGTAAGAGAGGGACTAGACAGGTTCTTGTATTCAAACACCCTAAGTGGAATGCAACCTCATGGCAGTATATGGTGTTCAAATGCAAAGGAAAATTAACTCTGTGGTTTGAAAAACCAAAACACTCCCTGTGCAATGTACTTTATAGAGGCAGATCCCCAGAAAAGCCATGTGACCCCAGTTATCATACTTGTGGTGAAGACCAGGATCTAAGAAGATGAGATGGACAGAACATATATAGAGGCGGATGAAGGCAATAATCTCTCCATATGACTTTTTTCTTTTCATTTTCTCGGCAACATGCAACACCGCTTCCCCCAACATCTTCATAGAAAATGAAGGAATTATGGACTACAAGGTGCGGAAAATGAAGGAAGTGGACTCTGAGGTGGGTTGAAAACTGGTTGAACTGATGAGCTCAGAGGTTTGTGATCAGTGACACAGTTCAGCTGAAGGCCAGTCACTAGTGTTATATCCCAGAAAACAATCCTGCCGCCAGTGTTTTGTATCTTCATTAATCCCATCTATGATGGGATAGAGAATACCCCCAGCAAGATTGCAGAGGACAAAAACCTGGGAGGAGTGGCTGATACACCTGATGGTTTTGCTGCCATCCAGAGGGACATAAACAGTCTAGAGAAAAGGGTGACAGGAACCTCATGAAGTTCAAGAAAGGGAAATGTCAAGTCCTGCCCCTTGGGGAGGAATAACCCCATGCACCAGGCCAGGCTGGGGCCAAATGATTGGAAATTAGCCTGGCAAAAAAGGCCCTAGTGGGTTTTGGAAGGCACCAAGTTGACCATGAGGCAGCAATATGCTCTTGCAACAAAGAAAGCCAACATCTTCCTGAAGTGCATTGGGAAGAACACTGCCAGCGGGTCAAGTGAGGTGATCTTTCCCCTTTATTTCACCCTGATGAGATGCATTCGGAGTGCTGGGTCTAAATATGGGCTCCCCAGTGCAAGAGAGACATGGGCACCCTGTAGTGGGTCCAGCGAAATGCCGTGACGGTAATTAAGGGGCATCTGACATATGAGGAGAGGCTGAGAGCTGGGACTGTTCAGCCCAGAGGAGAGAAGACTCTGGGATATCTTATCATTGTGTATAAATACCTGAAATGGAGACAGATTTTTCATAGTGGTGCCCAGTGACAGGAAGAAGGGCAATGGGCCCAAACTGAAGTAAAGGAAATTCCATTTAAACATTAGGAAAAAAAACCCCTTTTTTAACAGTGAGGATGGTCAAACACTGGAACAGGTTGCCCAGAAAGTTTGTGAAGCCTCTATCCGTGACGATATTCAAACCCAGATGACATCCTGAGCAACCTGCTCTTGCTGACAACCATCAGGTGTATCAACTGCTCCTCCCAGTTTTGTGTCACCTGCTATCTTGCTCAAAGCAGGAGGTTGGACTAGACGATGCCCAGAGGTCCCTTCTCACCTCACCCAATCTGTGATTCTACACCAAAACGCTCCACTGACTTTGCCAGCCATTAATTTCCTAACTGTACTTTGGATATAAGTGAGGAACTGTGGCAGAGACAGTTTTTGAGAAGGTAAGGAGTCTTGTCTGTCGCAGAAATGATTTGCATTTACTGTTCTTTTATTAGGTACCAGTTCCCCCTCCTACCCTGCATGCAGGCATGTGTGCACACACACACACTCCTTCCCTCTTCCTCTTCTACAGAGAAATACACAGTGGAAAAAATATGTGTTTGTGTGTGTTGAGTGTGGTCTATGTGTATGTTCAGTTCTTGGGTTTTGGCTTTTTTTTTTCTGTAAGTAAAATAAACTGAGAGGGTGGTGTTTTTTCTCTCTCATCTCCAATTCAATGGCAAGCTACGCTGTTGGCAGTTTAATCTGACAGTGAAGCAGACAGTAGTTGTAAGGAGAAATGGAATTACATTTTGCTCCCCTTTAGTTTAGGAAAATTTTCAAAATTAGGCATTAAAATGCAAAAACACTGTAAGAATGAATTAAAATGCAGAAATTGCCACTCACAGGAAGCCTGCACAATTCTAATTCTAAACATCATTAGAAAAAAAAAAAATAACATTCTGTGTCTAACGATCTTTTTTCAGAGAGGGGGGTGGAATGGTTAATTTGAATTACAAAAAAGCCTTGATAACCCCCCACACATCAATTTACCTGTGAACAAAAAGATTCACACAGAGAAAATGGGACTTGGGACTATTTGATAAATTACTGCAGACTGCTTGAATATTCCATTAGCAAAATAATAGCTCGTTATGGAACCCAGAAGAATGTGGTATAATTATGATAGTACCATCCCCCCACACACACTATGGGGTAAGAGGAATGCAAATGTTAGAAATGATAGCTACTTAACCACAGCTTGGAGATAGGCCTGAAAACAAATGGAAGGGTTATATGATCTCAGGCATTCATAAGGATTTCTCCAATGTCAATGCCTTAAATTGCTGAATATATTCCAGCTAGCTGAAGGTCATATTATTAATAGTCATCTTTATTGTGGTAGAGTACAAGAGCCCACAAAGAAGGAGGAAGCCCTTTTGCAGATGAGATGTAAACAAAGAGCAATTGAGAGGCTCTGCCCCAAAGTTCTTACAAACTAGAGCTAAACAAACAAGGCAAAACAAAGGGCTGCTGCAGTGACACAAACCAGCATTTTAGTTTCTCATCTGGTTTTGTTTGTTAGGGGCTTGGGAGGTCACTTTGGAAGTAAATGGAATGGGAAACCAACTGTTTCTTGGCGGTAGAAAACACACGAAAATAAATCTTATAACATATTCTAAAAAGTCCTTAAAACATTAGAATCTGAAAAGATGTTGAGGAACGTGGATTCAATTGATCTAAAATGATGTTTTTTTGAAAGCACTTTCAGCTAGCTAGGTAGCTACCCATGTTAGTCCTAGACTTTAAGAGTAGGAGGGAGAAGAGAGAAAGCTGTTTGCAAGCACTTCAACTCACAGCCTGTGTGTTAATCTTAAGGCTGCTTTTTATTTCACAGCAATCCCACACCAGCCTTCTGGCTTTAGATACTGGTCCAATGCAAACATTGGGATGGCCATCATCTGATGGTTGGCTCACGATTCAGTTGAGTAGAGAGCTTTAGGCTTAGGGTGTTAGGCAATTTTAAAGCACGAATCTTGGCGCTATCTTAACCAGTCGCTAATGGAGGGGTGTCAAAGATCTCTTATGGTGAATTATTGATTCTGTCTCATGAGCATAGGCACAGCCGTATAAGCTGCACCAGGATGAAGAATTAAGTGCTCTTTATCCCTTGAAGAATTGTGTACTTCATTGCATTCTTTTCTATATGCTTCCAAGAAGGTAGAAGAGTTAGAAAAATCATGTGAGAATATTCTGTTGACTCCAAGTTTTCCACAAAGCTCTGTAACCCTCCCAGTCACTGTTCTTATGAAAAAAATTTCCAGGAGGCATTTCCAAAAGAACTAAGTATCAACATTTATAAATAACACACAGTCTAGGACAGGCTGTGTGTTTGTGAGAGTGTGTTAAAGAATAAATAGAAATGTCCAATGTGATGTGTTCATAAATATGTAACAAATGCCCTTCTTTTGCTCTCTGGGAAAAAAATAGTCATTTCTTCAAGGCTGCAAGAATTTAGCGTCATCTGTGAGATGCCAGAATGTTAAATGTGACATTCAATAAACCACCTAGGAAAAGCTAAACAGTGCTAATCAAGCCTTTTAATCTTTTAGAGTTAAGAGCTACAGTAGGAGAATAAAAGGTATAATTAATAACTCCAGCTGGGAAAGTAAGGCAGAGTTAAAACAGGAGCTAAGGCAAACATCTGGTCTTTGTTTCATGAAATATTTACCGTGAAATCAAAACTTTTTTCCATCCTTGTGAAATGTGCAAAATTTCCTGAGTTGTAAGCCTCAACACTGGAAAAAGTTTGCACCTGCAAATAAAAATGAGATTTTCACGTGCACCTGAACTTGCACGTGCATGGATGTGTGTGCGCCTGCCTCTGTCTCTCTGAGTCTGTCCTAATGTCAACTCTCAAATGACATCAATTTTTGAAATTCTTACAAGGGTATCACCTGTTTATTAATTCATAGTGCATCTGCCTTCATGAACAATCAAAGTTTAATGTACAACAACACATTTAGCAAACAGGTTTAGCTGCCTTGTGCTTAGCGCTTTTTCTTGCCTCGTACGTCCAGCTGTTAGTAGAGAGCCCTGCTCTCTGTTGGGTTATTTACCTTCAAAGAACTTTCTTACAAAATAGGAATGTGCTGACCCCTTTTTGTAGGTGGGGCTCTGCCGTAAGGGCTAAAATGAAATATCTTGTCAAATGTCACAGAGGAAATCTTAGTTGATAGAAGGGTGAAACACGCTTTGGTATTCTGACACATGATTTACGTATGGGTCGTTAAAACCCTCATGAAACACTCTAACGTGAGTTACACAGTCTTAACAGCTAGAACACGCTGAGATGATGATACCGGTACAGTTGCCAGTGGTAACTGGTGATAACTGGTTGTGCAGTCACAACTTGGCCAGTTGTGTGAGCTCCCATCGTATGAAGTCTTGCCCATTAAATACTTCAGTGATGTAAAGTCCTACCCATTGACACAGTATTTGTAGCTCTCATCTTTAAAATTTTTGCTGACAATATATAGATTGCCAGAATTCAGTGCCCACTCGAGCCTACAGCTCGATGCCTTCTCATGAAATTCTGTGGTCAGCAGAGCCCTGCAATTTATGCAAATGCTGAACATGCCTTTATTACTCTCTCAGTTTGCTGAGAAAGCTGTCTATACGTTTGTCACAGTTGCAGATATTTTGACGTTTCCTGGATGGGCTCTGCGTATTCTTACTTGAAGAAGAAATGTAGCTTTTCCACTGTAGTTTGGGCTTCGCCTGTCTGGGAAACTGTGGGGTGTGACAGAAAAACCAACATGCATGACAGTGGCTGCGGAAAGATGAAAGTCCAAGGGCATCTGTGTCCTCACAGCCACATGTTGTACATTGGACAGACAGCACAGGCTCGGTTTTATAATTACATCTCTGGGCAGAGGATGGAATCTAGACTCTGGTGAAGTTACTGACAACAAATACTTTTGTATTTTAATAGGGAAAATCTGGAATATATTTCCGTGACATGTATTAAGAATCCAGTGATTTCAGAACCCTAAAGACAGACACGGTTTCTGTTCTCATCCTAGAAGTCCAACTGCAAACTGGGATGAGATGCAGCAGAAGGAATGCTCCAGATGCAGCATCTGGACTGAAAAGGCACTGTGGTCGTTGTTAAGACCTGTGTGGGGTAATCTCTTGAAAGAATCTTTATTAAACTATTGAGAGGATGCAAAAATCAGAAATGTGTCAGAATTAATGCTGGAGCAAGTCCAGAGAAGAGCAACGAAGGTGGTGAAGGGTCTGGAGCACAAGTCTGATGGGGAGCGGCTGAGGGAGCTGGGGGTGTTTAGCCTGGAGAAGAGGAGGCTGAGGGGAGACCTGATCGCTCTCTACGAGGACCTGAAAGGAGGGTGTAGCCAGGTGGGTGTCAGCCTCTTCTTCCAAATAACAAGGGATAGGACAAAAGGAAACGGTCTCAAGTTGTGTAGGGGAGGTTTAGATTATATATAGGAAAAATTTCTTCACCGAAAGGGTTGTCAAGCATTGGAACAGGCTTGTCAGGTGGAGTCACCATTCATGGAGGCATTGCAAAGATGTGTAGATGTGGTGCTTAGGGACATGGTTTAGGGGTGGGCTTGGCTGTGCTAGGTTGATACTCAGAATGCCCTTATCTTGTCTCTAAAGACTTGTGAGGACGGTGCTATACACCAGCTTTTTAGCGACCCTTGGCTTCTCTGGGGTGTCAGTGCCCCGTGTAATCTCAAGGGAAGTGAAATACATTAAGTTAATTTTACTTCTAGGCAAAACATCCACAAATCTACCCGTCTGCTAGGTCTTTAAAATTGTGCTTACTTTGTGCTTTCTTCTAGTGCGTGTGCCAATAGTCCTGGCTCAGAACGAACTCCACCAGCAGTGACCTTGTGCTTTCACTCCTGATTATAGCTATCAGAGCCTCTTGAGTTATGGGGCAAAGTCCACACAGAAAGAAACTTTGTGGGTATTTTGGGGGGCAAGGGGAAGGATTTTCTGAAGTGTTTAGATCCTGCCAGATCTTTGCAAGAAGCACTGGAATGGACTGAACTGCTGCCAGGCTGTAAGAGATCTCTCAAGAGTACCTCCCTTCTCATCTATCTTGGACTCATGATGAGTGAGGTGAACCACCTGCTCCACACACTTGCCTCGTTGTGCCACAGTCTGACACACGCCAAAGTGTCGCACTGAAGTCCTGCTGTGGAGGTTGGAAGAAATCTAGATTCCTTTAATCTCTTTGTTGGACCAAAGTAGTTCTGGTAAAACAACATGTCATGCAGTCCTCTAGCCTGCCTCTGAGGCATTTGGCTCCAGCCCGTCTCAGCGAAAACTCTGCTCTGCATCAGGCACAGTTTTGAGAATAAACTGGATATTTTACAATGACAGCATTTTTACAGCAGGAACTTTTTCTCACAAGCATGTATCTATCTCCCCTAAAAGAGAACGACAGGACATTCATTCAGCTCTGAGCTGTTCTTCTTGTACCGACTGTTCATTTGTGCAATGTATAGTCTCTCTCACCCTCCCAACTTTACAGAGCTACAGCATTCTATATGGTATGTACGGTACATAAATTTTCCTGCCTATTTGCACCACTTATGGGTTTTTATTCAGAAAATAATATAAGTTGCCATTACATTTGGGGAGGAAAATCCATAGAAGATATTGGAATGGTCATTGCCAGCATGACTTACGGCTGGCAGAGGTGAAGAAGGGAACTAGGTTGGGCTCTCTCCTTTAAGCTGAAAGAGAGATGATAGCTGTTTGGTAAATCCTTTGTTAACAGAGATAAGGCCCAGCCCAAAGCTCATTGCAGCTATAGAAATAGTCTTTGGCAGCCATTTTGTGTTTGGTGTCCTCTTAGGCAGGACCTGCTCCTTGCTATCATCTCCCTACACTCTCACTCATCTGACTAAAGAAAGATGTGGCAAAAAAAAAAAAAAAGTCTTTTTTAGCAGACTTTCCCCAACTGATCCAGTTCACCGTGCAGCTACGTAGCTGTGCTGGCACATGTGGTGTAAGGGAAGAAGTTGTGGGGCATCAATAGCAGGAGGGAGCAGGCCAGAGACTGCTTCAGTTGGGAAGAGCCCTGTGTAACTGCGGCTTCGTCAGCTTCAGTGGTCTTTGAGCTTCCCTTTTAGTGATTTCTCTTGTGTCAGGTGTTGCGCATAGATACAATAACTGATGTTACAGTTTGTATTATTTTGATTACTGGTAATTAGTGTCTCTCCTAATGAGGATTTAATTCTTAGGCTATTGATTAGGGAGCTCAGTGATTGTAGATTGTAATTGACTATGGGTATTTGTTATTTCAGAGTAGTGTTATAGGCTGTTTGGTTCTGCTTGGAAAGTCCATTTGCTTAGTGTGTTTTTTTTAAATTATTTAGCTACCTGAAGCTGTGACTTTCAGTGTATGCCCTTTACTGGCATAAATGGATATTGTATGGGAGGAACGTGGGTAACTTCAGAAGACTTTTGCTACCTTCGTCTCCTTCATTTTCCCTCTCTTACATATTCACATACGATATGTAAGATAATGAACAGCAACATCTGTTACATGTTTTCCAGGAGTAGATTCTACATTTGAAACTTTCAACCTGATAAAGACTATCAAGCAGCAGATGTTTCAGAAGGCTTTAATCCCTCGCTTTAAAATTTCACAGAGGGCCTTTCATCCAAATTTTCAAGGTTTCCTTGAATTCTTTCTTGTTTATTTTTATTAAGGAGCAGAACCAAAACTACAAATTTTCAAAAAACTAAGATAATTACCTCCCCATTTATTATTAGATTTAAAACTAAGCCCACTATTCAAACAAAATCAAGAATATGTCAAAGCTGACAACCCTTGGATGCTAGCTCACACACTGTTATGAAACGAAAAATGAAGCCTTGGTTTTTTTATGGATATTGTTGTGTTGTCTACCTGAGGTGTGCATTGAAGCAGAAGTTTGTGAATTTCTTTGGTGGACGAACTAAAGGTAATTGGGGAGTCACTTTTAATATCAATCACCTCAGTTTTTCATGAGAGCAGTTCCCTTGACTGACATGTGCCTGTATTATGTCGCTGTGTATGGGTGCTGCCTGCCTGCCAAAGCATCATTAAATGACTGTGCTCATAACTGAGAAGCAGAGCTGGACCTAAAACAAAATCCTAAAGTGTCCCTGAAAGTGTAGGAAGCTTAAATCTCAAACCTGGCCTATTTCTCCATAATGACTTCAGTCCAGACCCTTGATCCAAACACTGCTGAACTTTTTGGGAATGTTTGGATGCGGTTCCAAAGTCTGCAGCTTGAATCCAGCTATATCTAGGAGGACAGATTTGTAAAACAGATGTTTTCCCACTGGAAGTGTGTACATGAGCCCTATTAACAAAACAAAAGAGTTTGTCCTGCAAAACATGTCTGAAACATTCCCTAATGCACTCCGCGAATAGAAGAGGAAAGTTTATTCTCCGGGCAGTAAGTTAATGTCTCACTTGGAGTCAATTTGAAAAGCTTCCAGTATGGCTGGCATCTGTCACCATGTTGAAACAAAAACAGTGGCTTTGAGGAGTATCATAGAAATACATTATGTCCTATTTGACTTGAGGGAATGGTTGGGAACCAAATGAAGTATCAAGTGGTTATTCTCTCATCCAGTGGTGAAATCCAAGCCCTACTGAAATTTGTGGAATAAATCCCATTTATTTCAGCAGAGGTAGGATTTCACGCCAAGTCTTCAATACTGCAACAGGACTTACCTATTTCATTGTACAGAAGATCTGCAAAATCTGCATGCATACGAACTAGGTAGTGGTTCTTGAAGATGATAATTTTATGCACCTGTTATAGCTGAAAACTGCATGGTACAAAAGGTATTTACAAAAAACTAATGGAAAGTCGGTACGTCACCACAATTGTGGTCTTTACTGATAGAAATGCACTACTACTTTGAGTTTCTGACAGTTGGTAAAGTGTCAAAGAACAATTTAATATTACCAGGCTAGGTCTTTGAGCCTGTGTTTTAGCTTCCTTTTTCTTTTTTCAAAATTTTTTAATGGCCCAGAACCAAGTAATTATGTATCTAAATGTGATCCTTCATTTACTTTGGCAATGGATCTTCATCTGTCATCATTTTAATCCATCTACTGAGGGAGACGATAGACTGCCATACCTGAGAAAGAAAGAATGCTATCTCAGATTTCTCTGTGCTTGAAGTATTTCAACAGATGCTGTTTTGTGTCGTGCCTCAGAACAGCCTCTTTATCTGAACTCTGAATACTGCTGTTTGTCACATAAATATTTTCTAGTATTTAACCAGTGTGTATTTGACTTTTTGAATGACAGACTGTAATTCCTCTTGAGCCATGGTAGCCTATCAAGTTGACATCTATTTCAATTTTACACTGTGTTTCTTTTATCATTCCTTTCAAGATTTGTGGGGTTACAGTCTGATATATTTAGTGCATTAAAGAAAGCAATTATTTTGCAGTTACATGAAATCATTCAAAAATCCTTCAAATTACAGCAACAGATGCTCTGAACAGGGTTATCATTAAAGGACTCCTCTGTGTTAGGCATGACAGAAGAAACAGATGAAAGTGCACAATAAGGGACAGTCCCTCCATAAACTCTGTAGTAGCCAATACAAGGTGGGGGCGGGAAAGCAAAGAGATGAAAAATGTAAAAAGGAATTGCCCATTGATACCCTATGGGTTTACCATAAAATCAGGGCTAGAACCCAGGCTCATTGTTTCGAGTGCCTTTCCCCTATCTTTTGAACAAGAATTTCCTTGTGACGGCTAGATATTAAATTCCTTTCCAGTACTATGCAAGTAGACAAGTGCTCTTCTTACTCATTGTAGAGGTGGGAAATCTGAGCTACTGGGAGGTGAAGATATGTGGATGAGATTAACACTGAGAAAGGTCGGAGTCTTTTTAATAAGAACTTGAAGTCCTGTCCATATGCTGAGTCCTGCTGGGTGTATTCTCTTTTCAACTATGCTGTAGAGCACGGAGCAGCTGTCAATCATGCAGCCACCCTGAACATCTTGGTATTCGATTTTGCAATCATAGCACACACTATGCAAAAAAGTTTAACATAGTCTCTGGTGTTTCCATTTCAATGAACAAGGAAAAAAAAAAGTTCTCTTGGCAGTCTTAACTTTTACATTAACGTGTAATATTGGGTATATCCACAGGCAGCTGCCTGAATACTATTTAAGCTGGGTGCTGAGCTAGGTGCATGCAATGACAGGCAGTAGTTAAGCTGCTCTTATCTTTTTTTCTTCATGTCATTGATAATGATACTCTAATTCTTTTCAAACTGTGTTCCTTTGGCTATGTTTTGACAGCATGGTTGTTATTCCAGTGGTCTATGTTATTCTCTGACAGTGTCATTTCTGCCAGAGAATTTTCCCTTAAATTTCATTTTTGAGCACATTCACAAAAAACTGGGTTTCTTCATATTTTCTAATAATCATTATTGCTCTAAACCACAAGGCTGTCCTTAAGCACAGTGGTGTAAATCAGTGTAACTTTTTTTGGAGTTCATGAGAATGTTTGTAGCTTATATCAGCTGAAAATCTGCTTTTCCATTACTTGAAATATGAGATGATAGTAGGGGTTTTGGTTTTTTTCTGTTACAAAGTAGGAATTTTATTGTTTTAGTAGAAATGAAGGAACTTTTCAGAATCTTCTACAAGATAGTATCTGATCTGAATTTGAAGGCATATTTTTTGATCTACAGGAACATAAATCAAATCTGGAAATTTTTACTTTCTTAAAAAATTTTTACTATATTGTCAAATTCATATAGCAGGCAAACCTACTGTAAATTGTGAATGAGTAAAGGTGCCTCGTGTACGCTGATATATCTGAAGAATGGTCTACTGAAATAGATTTTGATAATGTTTCTTATGTATTATCTTCCTTTGCAACTTTCAGTGGGAGCACTCCTGAAGTAAGACAATATGAAATGTAAGAAAGTCAAATTCTATTTCAAAAGCAGTAACTAAGGTTTTTTTTTAAAAAGCTTATTTATACTTTGAACTTTATACTTTGCTAAAGAAATGTCATTGTTAACACCGTACAGGTAATCTACCAAGAAAATTACTATTTTTCTAACCCGTATTCTTAATTTGTATGGAACTACCCAGTTATCTAAGTGTCACCGATGGTCCCAACGAAAGCATTCTTGAAATAATGGTATGATCTGCGTCACCCATTTGGTGACAAGAACATTTGGTCTGTAGACAACTATTGCTCAAACCCAATTAAAAAAAAAAATCCATAGGTAACAGTGACCAAAGTAGATTGGCTTAATCCAAGAAAAAAGCTGATGTGAAGGAAATGAGACACCTCTATGCTTTGGAGGAGTCACTTAAAATGTGAAGATTTGTCTGAATTTGACAAGGTGTTCAAGCTAAAGAATTGCAGTTTTAACAAGTTTGGCAGAAATTCAATATTCCTTAGGTTCTTTATTGTCTGCAATTGCATCTTCGAGGCTGTGGGAGCAGTGAGAAAAGAATGGAGCTGGATGGGACAGAGATTGGACTCAGGTCTATAAGGATGACGATGGATAGTACAGATGTTAGGGAGACAGGAACGTGGAGAGCCATGGGAGGGAACAGCAGGAAGCTTTCTCTGCTGTACTTCCATGGATTTGGAAAAGCAACATTATTTCAAGTTGTGACGCAACCAGTTGTGAAATAAACCTTCAAGTTTTGTCCTTATCCCATTGCTAAGGGCAGATTACTGAAGGCAACAGCCTCCTGCTTCCCATCATTGTGTTGGTTACTCTGTTTAATCAGTAGAAGACAACATGGTGGAGGCAGAGATTGCTGTCCCACTTGATGCAGTTTTATGCATTCGTTTTTAATGTAATGTTCCTGTATTTTTACTTGATTTTAATTTAGGTTATGTGATCATGTGGTCAGAAGCCAGGGTTATCGGCCCTCAAGTTGTCAATGGAATTTGAATTTGGGTCCTTTTACAAGTTCATGTTGCTTAAGCATGTGACATGTGAGTTTTTCTTACATTGCTTCTGTGTCTTTAAACAGGACTGAACAAACCTGCTCAAGGAACAAGTCAACATTGACTAGTGAATAAAGATTTTACCAGAACATTTGTGCCTCTCTGATAGCAGGATTTGGAAAGCCTGCAGTGGGTGAGACAAGACGGCAGGAAGAGATTGCAAGACTTTGTGGAAAAGGCAGCATCATACTTGCCATCAAAATGCAATTCTACCCTTCTTAGTAGCATACAATTTCTGCACAATTTTTGGAAAACCATGGACATAAACATGCATTTGGGCGGCTGTTCATCTGTGTTCCATTTTTCTGCAGTTTCAGGCACCCAGCGGCAGCTTTGCAAAGGGTTAAGTACTTAAAGTTGAATTTTAATTTTTCTGAAGCTGTCACTGCACAGAATGATACAACAAGTGAAGGAACCTGAAAAATAAGATATTAGATTTTTCAGCTCAGGAATGAAGAAGAGCTCTGAACTCCTATATATGCCTTAGCTCTTCATTTATTACATGGGAAAAATCCTATGCTCTCCACTCATAGGGAAGTTTGAAAGATCGAACCATTAATACCTGGGAACAACAAAAATATTAAAATGCTGGGCATCAACGAAGAAATTAATGTCTCTGTATGTAGAACAAGATTTATGTGCTGTCTGCTGCTCCGGGGTTAGTGTATGGGGCACCATGGAAAGAATATTGATTCCCGTTGTGGAGGTGTTTTCTTTCCTGTACTCTGGGTGAGGCAGGGAGCATGAAGAAAATAGGATGTGACTGAGTGGTTAATTACACACAACTGGGTTCAGTTAAATATTCACAGGCTTGACTTTGTGGCCTAAATTTTCTAGCGCATTTGATATTTTGGAACAGTAGCGGTCTAGACATTTTCTTCTGAGATGAGTATAACTGTGTAACACATATTACTCACGCCTGTAACACGGTTTTAACAGCTATTAGTCAAATATTAACATTTAATAAGCCCTCTGTAAGTCAGTCCTTAAGGTGACATGCTGTGTGAGAATCTCTCCCTAATTTTCTTCAACCAAACCTCAGGTACCCAGGGATTTCTCAGACCCTGTGACAGTATTTAACAGCTTATAGTCTCAAAAACGCAGACGGTGCTGCATACATTGTAAGAATTACAATGTGCTGAAGGCAGCTTTGGCATCATTCATCCAAATGGTCAAAAGTCACTTCCAAGTCTCTTTGCTCATTTCCAGGTTTAGAAAAGTTCATCCCATGGGAATGAATTTCCTGACCTTTTTTTGCTGTGAATAGCTAGCACACCCACTCAAAGCCACATACAGCCAATGGGTGATGAGGCAGAACCTCCTGAAATAATCCGAACAATCTTAAAATAGTAGTCTTCATTTACACAGAACACACAAATGACATACTGTTTTTCCTTTCCTTTCTTTTCTCAAGATAAACTGAGTATCTTCTGTGAGTTTCACACTTTAGCTACTTTCAGAATCGCAGGTTGAGTACCTTGGCCTGCGGTATCTGAAACCCGCTCTAGGTAGGCTTTCCAAGCCAGCACTTCATTAATTACTATTTTAGGGAGACGAGGTTTCTCAGAACTACAAGAAACGACTATCCAAATAAAACCATCAATCAGATTCAATGTTAAGATTTTTTGTGAAAGTATGTGATACTTGTTACCACTGCACTCTGCCTGCCTAAAAAATCTTCCTTTAAAGTCAGTGTTTTGTAATTTATGTCTCAGCCTCCATAATGTTAGTGAGATATTAATATATGCATGAAGAGCAGCAGTCAGTGTAATTAAAGTGGCAAATTGATAAATGCATAGCCATTTTGCCTGGTAATATTGTGTATTTAACAGGTTTATTTGTTCAACAGTTCTTACTTTAATTATATTTTGCCGTTTGGGAATTTTAGGCATATAGCAATCATAGCTCTTCTGTGAATATTATTCTTAAAATAAGTGTTCATGCATTATTAAAAATGCACGTGTGTTTGCTTACTTATTTATTTACAGTGATTTTTTTCCTCTTTTTAAAAATACTGAATTTTTTATTTTTCTGATAAGCTTGGCAAGAAAAAGAACAACTCACCTTTTGAAATGAAGGATATAAGGTAAGTTTCTTGCTGTGGATGAGCTCTAATTAGGACTTTACACCATATTTTGCGATACAGAAACTAGAGGTAGGTGTCACTCTCTGAAGGCATGGCCCCAGAGCCTTCCATGGGTCCTGTGAATGTACAAAAATAGTGAAAGAAAGTAAACAATAAATTTATATGGCAATGAATGGACAGACACAATGGGGCAGTGTTAAAAACAACAGTTGACCTTATTGCTGTTGGGCTCAATTGTGACAAAATACTCCCTTGGAATATTTACATGTTCCAACAATGAAATTTTGCATTAAACCTATCTGGGATGCAATTCAGCAAACATAGAGAAAGCTATAATGCTTATACTGAATATTAGAGTATACTCTGATTCTTGAAGAACACAGAAAAATACCTATTTAGAAGTAACTTGCACAGTTGTCAGAGTATATGCACTATTGAAATTAGAGACAAAACTAGATTCTCCATTTACGTAAGTTGATATAGCTCAACAGAGCAATTCAACTTGTGTTAGAAAATCCTCATTTGTATTGTGACCTTTGTAGAGTGAGCTTTTGTGATTTTTGTCACGAGTCTCACAGTATGTTTTCTAAATCTCCATCTTTTTGAGTCACGGGATTTCAAAGAAATTGTAGCCTTTGCTCAAGGAACTGGAAATCAAGATTTTGGTCTTAATAGTCAAAAAGCTTCAAAAACGTATCTTAATATTTAAAGCTGAGAGGACAAAAATAGCAATAACATTGCACCCCTAAAAAGTGTTATGAGTTTTAAGCAAATCTTATTTCTGGAGCCTGACTCATTATTTTTATTTGGTGATGGCTGGAAAGAGGGTCATCCTTGGTTTTTCAGAGTGCTGGTAGCTTCAGTGCTGGGGACATTTCCTTCGAGCTCAGCAGATCGAGTTTCAGAATATTTCCTCCCTGAAATCTGATGGATGGGAAGGCAACGAGCTTCAGACTGGCCGTGATGGGGGCTTGTTTGCTGGAACTCAAATCCTTAGTGAACAGTCCACTCCAGCGCTAATTATAAAAACATTACAGTTCTAACAGTTGCCTGGCCATGAATTATTCTGACAATGTTTAACCTGCAGATAAGAAACCACTATCAACCTGTCACATTTCCCCCACTAACGAGTTCAACATCAGTTTAAAAGGAAGTGCAACTCATGAAGCAATGGCTCTGTGTCATAAATTATAGGTATCCGGCATGCATTACAAGGACAGAAACAGTAAAATAACATGGGATTCTTTACTATACATTCTGACAGTGACCAAAAAACAGCACTCCGCAGTGTTTAATCTACCATAGTTTGTTTATTCCCTTTCACATCCATGCCAGTTTCGAAACACTTGATGCTGTATTCTGCTGCTATCTGCAATTAGCACAAGTATTTATTTAAAGCTTTAAGGGAGAGAAAGAGGTTTTCTTTGATAAAAAGCACTGGGCTCTCTAATCACTCAGGCAGTGGAAAACAATGCTGTCACAGAAGACTTGTTCTCATTTATCTCATGTGTGTGTTACTCTAGGTGAGTTTCTTGGTTTGTCTTTAATGAAGTATGTAAACACTTTTTGAAACAAAATCCTGTAAGGAAACCTGTGTTATTAAAAAAGACATGGTGTACACACAGGAAAAATCCAAGCTGAAACAAACAAACAAAAACCCTGCGATAATACCTTGATGAAATACCTAATGAAATGAAGAAGAGCTTCGCACTAAAAAAAAAAGGAGGGATGCTTTCACAAATAGTTGCAGCTGCATAAAAAGTGGATGAATCAAGTTTGCTGCTATGAATGAGCATGATATGGTGGCAGAAACATAGGAGAATATTCTTAAAACCTTTCCCCAGTTCTGTCATTATTCTTGGGCTTGTCCTTCATCTCTCCATTCCCTCTTTCTGAAACTAGGTAAGCAAAAAAAACATGTATGGCTTTATCACAGTGGTATTTAACACCTAATTACACAGAGACAGATTATGGTATTTCTCTTGTAAATTTGCACAAAAAGATGAGATGCAGAAGACTTTTTTGTCAATGGGAGAGCTGAAAGGAGGATGGGAAGCTACCTGTACACAGAGAGCAGACCACAGAAGAAAGAGAGGACATGTCAGTGAGTACAAAAAAAGGCTGAAGTATGAGAAGATACTCCTCCTCTCATACTTTAGAAGGAGAGGAAGGAATTGTAACCTGGTACCTCTTTCCTGGATCATGGTCTTAGTCACTGAGCAGTAGGGTAAAAAAGAAAGAAAGCCCCTCTCTTCAGTAGTTTTGTGATTCTAACCCTTCAGTCCTTGAACTAAAGATTTGATTTTGTATTCAAACTGGAAAACTGAAAAAACCCCTACAAAGCCTAAAATCCGCTCTTCTTCTTGTGTTTTAACAATGAAAACCACAGCAACACGTCTTCTTTCACTTGGAATTGGACTCTTCTTTCCTCAGGCTTTACCTCAGTTTGGTATCTAAACAGAAACACTAACTATTTACCCCATAATCATCATAATTGCCCTTACTCTGGTTGCAGACATTCCCCACAGGGTCATTAGAACTTCGTCCTTGTGCAAAGACTCAAGGTGTGAGGAATCACAGAGTCAAGGCTTTGGGGTGCTTATCTGATCATCAATGTGTTGCCAGACTATTGGCAGGTAACCCAATTTCTCCAGCGCTCATAACCAACGGCACGGGCCAAAATTCCTTTAAACCAAAAGCCGGAGGGATTGCTATGGAGATTTGGTCTTGGAAAGTGTTCCTTATGGCTTGGAGAAACAGGAGGTATATATTAGGTGGAGAGATTTAAACTTTGTCAGCAGAATCAAAAGCCTGAATATTGCTGCAGTAATCCTGCCTAAATTTGCTGCGATTGCAGGAAATGTTTAGATGGCTTCATGATGTTCAAAATGTTTCTTCCAGGCAGAGGCTGAGATCTTTTAGGGGAAAATATATATATTAGTAGTAGATTATCAAACGTAAACAATACTTTGTATCTTGGTCTTTCAGATTATTTGTAAAGAAGGAAAAACAATTTTCTTTCCTAGTATTTTTATTTTTCTGTCTTTAAGAAAAATAAAAATATACAAAAGTATAAGTAGAATTTTGGTTTTGTTACAGCTCTAAGGAGTGTTTAAGTTGATATAAAGGACGCAAGATGTTGTTTCAAGTATGGCAGTCAATTTTACTAAATTTACTAAATACTTCTGATTTTTACCTGGATGGTCCCATTAATTTCCCATTCTGTAGCTTCAGCTATGAAGGACTGGATACACTGTCCTGGAGTGGTAGAGCAGCTGCTTGACATTGATCTTTTTTGGTACACTAAGGAATATAATATTATGAGTATTTTGAGCCCCTAACTTGTGCCTTGAATAATCAAACCTTTTAACCACTTCCCTAGCCTTATTCCAGCTTGCCTTACTGTTCTCATTTTTGGCTTTTCAGTTTGATTCCCCTCTGGCACTTCACTGGATAGATTAAAGTCTGTCACTGGAGAATCCAGTGGTCTCCATAGAAAGGAGTCAATCAATATCCCCAAAATATTGTGAAGTCATATCGTAAAAATACGAGTCGAGTGCCTAACGTTGCCAGAAGAGGGTCAGCAGAGAGCTGTTGTCTTCCCCTTGTTAAATGCAGAACATCCACAGGCATCACCTAGCAAAAAAATATCATCCTGCTTTGCCTTCTGCTGGCCTTGTCAGTTAACGTAAGAAAAAGAATAGCTTAACTTAAGGAATATATCTGCAGCAACACCCAGTTCTTTCCTACTTTCTTAAGTCTGTCTCCAGTCTTGGTGACAACTCACCTGCCTCAGGTGAGCTGGTAAACACATCCCGCTTCCAGGGCTGATAATCACAGAATCACAGAATCGATTTGGTTGGAAGAGACCTCTGGGATCATTGAGTCCAACCTTTGCCTTAACACCACCACGTCAACTAGACCATGGCACTAAGGGCCACGTCCAGTCTTTTCTTAAACACCTCCAGGGATGGGGACTCAACCACCTCTCTGGGGAGCCCATCCCAATGCCTTCTACCTCCCCTCCAGCTGCATCCACACTTGACAGGTACGTGAAACTGTTGAAGCACTCGTATCGTGGCTGCATCCACGTCAGCAAAACTGTGCTTTACGCTGCAAAGTGAAACTGCCTGCTGAAGTGGAATAAGCTACTTTGGTTAAAGGATAATCTCTAGCTATAAATACTGCTGCACCAGAGTCTGATCTGATTTCTTTTGGTTTGCCTGAACTTCCCAACCCTTAGATATGGGTGATGTCACAGTCTGACTGCATCTGGGTAACATTGTGGTGTTATCTGGACATGCACCGTCTCCCTAAACCGTCGATGTTTCCACAAAGATTAAAGATGTCTGCCTGCCTGTCTATCTTCCTAGACTAATACATGACATTGCTTCTGATGGTTCATTCCTCTCTAGCATAGGGATTTTTGCTTAGGGTACATCTCCTGCAGTTTGACCCAGGGAAGAAAATAAAGGAGTGGAGCGTGGGAGATGTAGGCTGGCTGAAGAGGTCTACCAGTTGATGAGTCTGAGGCACAAAGTCAGCAAACTACATATGTCAGGAGATGTTGTGGCAGCACATCTCAAATCATTATATTTTGCATTTTGGCCAAGATATAGTTCCATTTCTTTAGATATCTGAGTCTCCCACCCCCCAAAAGAAAACCAAAGAAATCACAAAACACCAAATGAACAGAACAACATAACTTAAAGCAACATAGAGAATGTCTGCTTCTATGTACAATTTCAACTTGTTGAAGACCGACATGTTTGTTGATGGTTTTATGGATGTTTTTGACCATTTGCAGTACCAGTAGATGGTGCTCAAGAATACGTTGCACAGTTTCTGAACTTTTTAGAATCAATAACCCGTCTGGTGATTCAAATTCCCTGAGAGCAGTTTCTCTGGTACTGTTTTAACAACCCCTTCACACGCTGCTGGAATGAAGAAACTCTCCTGCAAAAGCACGTAAAACACTTCAGTGGCTTAATTGCAGTAACGAAGTTTCATAACATCACTATCATGCAGATTAAAAACCTCATCCCACTTTATGGATCACCTAACTAAGGAGCAGATTTTTCTTTGACTAGATCAAGGTTACACTGAGAAGCCACAAAACAGCCAGGAATGGATACAAATCTATTTGAATTTTTGTTGCTTGTTCTAGTCCTCAAAATCCACAAATGTTTATATGCATCTGTCCCACCTGTAAGCAGAATCACCGTTAATTTCATACTGTGCAATTATCAAGGCAGGGAAGGAATACAGATGAGACAGATATTTAGAAATAACAGTACCCCCTCCGTCTTTATTCATTAGTGAATCAAGCCAGTATTATATATATCAGACATAGAAATATGTATCTATATTTATACATATGTTCTATATTATTAATTAAGGGCATTTTCAGCTGTCTGCCTGCTCGTTAGCCTCATAGTGTATGTAGGTCTAAATATGATCCAGTGAATGTAAAGGAAATGTACTTTTATGAGGCAGCATTTAGAAAAAGTCTGCAAGTAATATGGAAATAATTACAGGATTTTTGTGTTTTAAATCTGAAACCATACACTCACGATGGCTGAAGACTACCTACCTGTATTAAGGATGAAAACTACAGTATTCAAGATTTTCAAGATGAACGGTACAGTCTTAACGCATCCCTCAAGCAAAATCTGCTTGATATGAGGGAGTGCTCTTTTTGCTTTTATTCTGTGTATGTTGTTGGCTTTCTCTACATCACTTCTGCATACGATAGTCTGTGGAAGGGGAAAAAAAATTGTCAGTGTAGGTTCAGCTGTGAACTTTACGCATATTTAGTGTTTATGGTGGCACTGCTTGAGCAACCCCATCATTAATGATTAGTGCAACCTCTCTGCATAAGAAAAGGCTTCCTCAGTGGCAGAAATGCAGTGTATGCAATGGTGCAAATTTCAGACGACAATAACAATCGGTCTGGCTTCTTTACTTAAATGCTATGCAACAGCACCAGTCATTGTCAAAAAAGTTGTTTCATATGTCATGTAGAAAATATTCATTTAAAGTTTTCCTAAGTCATGTTTTAAGTCTTACTTTCAAGGTATTGCAGCTCTCTTCTGAAAACCTGCGTGTTAATGTCTGGAGTTTTGGCACAATGTTTTATCCCCAGCCACTTTCCCTTTTCTAGCTCTGTAACTGTTTCTTAAAGTCTGGGCTGCAGCGACTTGAAGACTGGGATGAGCTGTGGCAAATAATCACATTTAAATAAATATAGTAACACTCTGAGT
The DNA here is from genome assembly GCF_000690535.1 of Cariama cristata. Lineage (NCBI taxonomy): Eukaryota > Metazoa > Chordata > Aves > Cariamiformes > Cariamidae > Cariama > Cariama cristata. The sequence continues at coordinate 38,099 of NW_009615718.1, read as the reverse complement.
GCTCGTAACTGTCACTGTAGTAAATGATGTTACAAATATTGTGCTGTCAGATGTTTAGGCACTGTCTCCTGTGATTTAAAGTACATTGAGTTTTCCTTCCTCCTACAGCACTGCTTAAAACTTCAAAAAAGTTGAATCAGATATTATTTTATCATAGAGGACTTGCCTTAATTGATGACTTCAACAGTCACAATGAATTAGGAAGTAGTAAATTTACTCTGGGCATAGCTTTGAATATCAGGATTTTACCAGTTTTTACAGTAACATAGAAGCTTCATCAAATTTTACCACAAATACTTATCCATTTGGTCTGGAAGCTTTCAAAGTTTTCCAACCTAAATATATCCACAAGTGCATTAGTAACTGAGAATACCTTCAAAGGAAGCCCCGTCTCTGTAACTGTTTAGGAACTAGTGTAATGCCCATCATCAGAATACCAACGTTCTTAAAAAGAGAAATAATATCTTTTTCTTCTTCCTCGCCAGTGCGTGCTCACGAGCCATGCATGAGTCTTACTGACAAAGAATGAAAAGGAAGAGATTAGCGTTGTCTTTACATCTAAACACGAAGATGGGGATGGAGAATTTTATCCTCCGCGTGCCAGAATCTAGGCCAGTTCCTCGCCAAACAATGTCTCAAGAACTTGGCTCCGGTACTCTGGGGACTCTTGCTATCAGGACAGACATGTCACAGGTTACTGGAGCTATTTGTATTTCTGCAAAAGGGTAAAAAATAATCCCTGCCCCATCAACTCAAAATGTCACTGTGCTCTTGCTCTTCTTCTTAAAAATTTTTCACAAAATGTGCCACCCGAAAATGTGATTTGTGGAGTCCAAAATGCGTTGTCTAAGGCTCCCCTTCTAAATCAAAGGACATCTTGATGAGCTGCACAGTGCATGCCGGAGATAATTAGCTCCTGGACATGTGTCCACGTTGTCCCACTTATACGGCAGACCTCCAGGGGCTGTGTTTGGGCTGAAATCCAGGGAATCTAGAAGTGGTAGTTCTAAACTGAATGCATCTGCACCACTTCACATTTGAACTAATAACGCTGTTTGTTTAGCCGTGGCTTACCACCCTCTGGGATCTAAGTCTCTTGCGACCAAATGTGGGAGCTTTGGAAATTAAATTTCAATTTAGGTGAAAATCTGTTTATGCTTTGAAAAGCAAAATTTCCTTGAAATTTGTTTTATAATACTGGACAGATTTCTAACTTCTTTTATTCCAATTACACTTTTTACAAGCTCCATAAATCAGTCTGTAAACAGCAAAGCTGTAGACGATCTAGCATCTAAATTAGGCATTTACGGGATCCTCTGCCTCATTCTTGGAGTACCCTGGGCACCTGGATGCAAGTCCTCTATCTAATACCAGTATTGGCTGCATACTGCCAGTGTGACCCCAAACAGAAAGAAGCTTCCCTCTGGCTAAGCCATTCAACGCTGTGCCAAGCATATCTCAGCTGGAAATGGCTTTTTCTATATCTTCCCAATCTCATATGAATTGTTCTTTCTTCCAAAGGTTGTGAAATATCTGGGTCAGCAGGTCTAATAGAAAAGCAAACGGAAAAAAAATAATCTATTTTTGCAACTCCTAAGCCCCGTTCCCAACAATTTATTGAAATAAGATATCATGCATACACATGTATCATTGATTTCAGATGTATGGTAAAGTTGCCAAAGATACACTCAGCAGAAATAACTGTAATTTTTTCAGATCTGCTCTTCTCCCATCAACTTGGCCTCCAGAACAAGAATGCAGCACAGAGCGAAACACAGCTCATACTCCTGGGCACCTGCTAACGCAACTCCGACCAGCTCAGAGGGGATGGAAAGTTTGATGCAGTCATGATATCTGCCACGAGCTGGACTTGCTCGCTTCACACCTTACTTTTTTGCAGTTCTCATTTCTTTTGTAATCGTTGTTTTAGCCCTGTTCCCTATCCAATATTGAACTTCTGTGACACTGATGCAGGAGCAGCAAACAACATGCTATAGTGAGAGAAAAGACTTTTTCAGTGCTTTTAGCAATGTGACCTTAACTATTGATTTATAGCCTGCTGCAGTCCTCCAGTGCAAAAGGGAACTGTGGTAATTAAGTTAGTATCTGTGCTTTCTAAAATAGTGCTGAGCTGCAACAAAAAGAGACCCTTTATTTTCCCTCTCTGCCTCTCGGTGAATGCAGATGCAGGCACTGCCCTTTGACCCTGCTCAGCTTTCCCCAGCTGCAGATTATTTTTCTCTCTCTGTGCCTTTAGGTGCTGATAGACAGAGTAGGACCCATTAATTCTTGTGCCCGACTTGTTTTCCTTTTTTTAGTGCAGGCAATGAAGAAAATTTCTACTCTTCTACCTGACTTTTAAAATATTGGGTGTCCTTATGTGGGTGAAAAAAGAACAGTGGCCAAGGAAATAGAGGCAGCATTGGAAAATCCAGCAGGATGGGTGGTCACAAAGTGGCTCAGATTTGAAAGCAAAACCTTCCGCATGAAAATTCCCACTTCTTCACATGACACATTATTCTGAATCTCATGTATAAGGTAACAGGGTAAACACAATGAGAAATCTCTTTTGTATTCCATTACAGTCATTAGAGAAATAGGCCACAAAAGGTAATGGCAATAAAACTGAATACCTTGAAGTAAGCATGTAAATTACATGCTAATGTATGCAAATTAGCACACCATGTTCAATGTCCATAAAACTACAAAATATAGCTAATTAATGGTAGGTAAGCTGCTTCATTTTGTATTCACAGAGTTACAGGGGAGGTAGTATATTTTTATAATTGTGGAACATTGGCCTTGGGGAACGCATCAAAGGTTCAGTTTCTCTCCTCTGGCAAATTCGTTCAGTACACTGGAAGTAATTGCCTTTCCCTTCCTCACCCAAGGTCTTACTCTGAAAGTGGGCTCCAAAATTAGAAGTCAAACAAAACAAAAAGGCTCCCAGTTTTACAATTAGTTTCTTGTGGAAGTAGGTCTTACTAATGTTAATTTAGCCTCTGTTCAGCAAAGTATCTAAACGCATTTGGTGCTGTTGGCATATCTAAATGGATTTAACAACTGAATCCCCAAATGGACACGGGCTCTGTAAAGCCCAGCTTTTTAGGCAATCTGTTCCCAGCAGAATTCACGGTTCGCACTCCCAATACAATGTGAAAATAGAGCACCTGAGAACAGGTTTAGCACAAGAACTGAGCACGGAGCACAGCAACTTAGCCAGGAAGACAGGAGGAGGGAGATTGTGGGTCAAGCCCCACTCCTGGCAGAGACTGATAGCACAAGCTGACGCAAACTCCTCTGCCCACATTCTTGAATCCTGCATGGGAAACAGCTCTGATTTGAAAGCCATATCTATCCTGTGCCTAAAATTAATACTCCTATCCAGCCAACAAAGTGAAAGGGCTCAGATCAAGATGGAACCAAGCTCTGTTAAAGGCGTGTGTGCGTGGGTGTGTGTGCGTGTGCAACCTGAGAGAAAGCTGCAATGTGAGTTGAATGGAAAAATGAGTATTTGAGTGGACACATAGATTTCAGTACAAAAAAATGAATAGCAGTGGATAGGAATCCTGTGAAAGGTCTTCTGAGCTCCCTTCTGCTGTAAAGGTGCTCGCCCTGCAATTTGAAGGGGGTGTCTGGGTGGCTATCTGTGTGCCTTGGGGCTGTGGCCGTGCCACCCTCCTCTGTGGATTCCTGACCAGAAGCTCTGTTGAACCCATGTGAAAGCAGATCAGGTTAGCTGCTTTGCAGAGCTTCAGGTATCATCCAAGGTGATGGACGTCTTCTAGATACAACCCCCGTGCCCACGGACCAGAGCAAATCCAGGATGCCCTGCTTCCCCTCACTGTCCTACTGCAGCGGTTGCTGAGGTCCAGTGCAGCAGAGGAATGAATAGTTTGGGAAAAAACAAACCCACTCGTGCCATGGATGGAGAGAGGATGTGTTTTGATTGCAGGGTCTTATTTGATAGACGTTGATATGAGTGATGGTGACGAATGTAATATGTCTTAGGTACCCGAGACAAAGGGTATAATTTGCCAAATACTTTTCATGAGCCAGCGGTTCTCCTTCTGGAAAGCTGTTTGGTTTCAAACCAAAACATTTATCTCATATGCATGTATGTATATATATATATAAAACCTACACCTGTTTGGCAGAGCAGTTGAACTATGATCAACTTCAGGTAAATGCTTACCTTGCATTTAATTTAAAAATTAACCCCAGTGCTAAATATGTGCTTAAGTGTTTTCTGACTTAAGAAGGTTTTCAGGATCGAGACCCTAAAGAGGACAAATGAGTGTCGCTGTTTCAGACACAAGAAAATGGAGGCTGGCAAAAAAAGAGACACTACAAAGAGGAAAAAGTAGGTGAAATATTGTAAGGACTTATAAGGAGAAGAAGGAAAAAGATGTATGATAAAAGTAACAGTCTTACAGAGGGAAGCAACATATGAAAATAAACGTCAGAATAATAGAATGAGGGGGGAAAAAAGGAAATAGAAAGTGGAAATAGCAGCTACTGGAATGTTAATACCTTGTTGTGCTTCCCTATGCTAGAGAGTTTTGAGAAGATGTGCTTGGAAGCCTCATCTTGCAGGGACTCCCAATCACAGGAGGGATGCCGAAACACCTCAGAGTGCAGAGCTTTATTTTCTAAGGCATAAAGGCATAATCTGAGGGGGGATTAATTCTAAGCTTAACCGTATGTAAGGCTTTTTTCAGGCTACTGAGAAACTAAAACTGCCTGGCAGCCACTGGGCACCGGTACCTGTCACAGACAGTGCTGTTCGGAGGGCTGCTGACTCAGCATGTGATGTGCAGAGGGCTTGAGCTGATGTAACCTAGTGACAGCTATAAAAGGTCTTTAATGACATACATACTGTAGTTTGAGAGAAGAAGGAAGAGTGAGAGAGAGAAGGATCTGACCATAACCTACTCCAATAAAATATTCTAGTACTAAATCTTTGTTAATGTCTTCAGAGAGCTTCAGGCTAATCAGATACACCGAGATATTTGCATCAGTTATTTACATCAGAGGCAAAATGGAATTAAAACTTTTTCTCTTTATCCCTTTCACCTTGAACTAAAACTATTAGAAAAGTTAAAGGTCCTTACCCAAGTTGTGACCATTAATATGGTCCTTTTCTCCCCTCCTCCTGCTTTCCCCTGCTGCCCCGTGCTATATGTCTTGGATAGACCACAGCAAATCTAAAAGTGATGGCCTTGTTTCTTTTGCTTTTTTGGCCCAGCACAAGCTCAATACCTGCACAAGAGGGGAGCAGGATCAGCTTGGGAAAGAAAATAAAAAGGCCTCTGCCAAAATAATAGTCATAATATTAGCACACAGCTGTAGGGAGACATTTTTGGCATCCAGAGCAAATGCTACCCTCTCTCTCCCCTCCCTCTGTGACACCACTTCTGCTTTTTAGTTTTCCACTGGCTACCAAATTCTCTGCTTTCCTCAGTCCCCTCTCTAGGTCAGTCCTGTGGTTGCTCCTTGGTGGTGGCACAGCGGCAGGAGCATCTAAAGGGACTTGGGCACGTGTGTGTGTGTGTGTGTTTGTACTCATGTGAGTGCGATATTCCTGCAAACTTGAAAAGTGCTTCAAGGACCTGACACAATTTTCTTGATCTTGATCTCATTCATTTGGAGGAAAGAGGAGGGAAAAAGTGAGGGGGAGAGAGACAGAGGGAATGCTGCTCTTGGCAGAAGATACAGGCAATTGGCTGCTTTATGGCTTTGCCTTGATGTGTGTTTAAAAAACAGCCCAAAATTTGGCACAGAGAGATTTTTCCCACTTGTTTTACTTCTAAATATTCTTCAAAAGCTTCCACGGGATATAGAATATTGCTTTGATCAGACGAATATACTTTGTGCTGAAGTTTCTAGTTAATACCGACTTCAATTCATATTCTGCCAATTTTTTAATTTCAGATTTGATTTCAAATTTTCTCTAGCCTGTAGACAATGGAAAAATACGACAATTTCCCCTCTGGATCATGTTATTTTACTGATGTGGGTTGAAGTTTCGGAAGATGGGGAAAG
>NW_009615718.1:0-32042 GCF_000690535.1 Cariama cristata | reverse complement strand
GAAGAAAATACTATCCATCTTGCTTCTTCAGCAAAATGTAAGAACGACCAAAAGGCTGAATGTGCACAGGGAGTGTACCCCCAACCAAAAACTTTCGGAAAATGTTCACAGCTTGAATTTCTTTCAGATAAAGCCCCCATATTTGCATTCTTACCTAATCCTTATCTGAGCTATTTGAACTACTCACATTTGCGAAATTTTCTGGAAATGTCCAGGTATGGGCCATCACGTGTGAGTCACCATGCTTCCTGTTTCTGCTCAGTCATAAACCATCTGCTGACAGCAGCCTTTGTCACGCTGCTTAGGACATTCATGATCTCACTTGGAGCCTAGAATGTAAACACATTGGTTTTTTACCCCTCCATTAATGCCGGTTTTTGAGTATTTCCATGACCCAATGTCCATTAAAAGCCAATAATAAAAAAAAAAGCCCCAACACTTAAACAAACTTTAGTTGTGATGCAGTGAGTCTGAGCCATGAAGGCAGAGCTCAGATGTTTGGGACAGTATTTAACGCACGTCTCCTTGCCCTCTAGCCTGGGTTACCATCGTGTTTCTCACTTTAGCTGCTTCGGGAGTCTGTGAGGAAGATTTGTCCTCGCAGAATTGTTCTGCTCATTTATTTGACAATACCAGCATTGCACTTTGTGTGTCATCTGCTCTTTTTAGTCCATCATGAATTTAACATAGCAGTCACATACTTTTCATAGGCTGCCACAGTCAAGATGCTGTTCCTTCCTGCTGCAGTCCCAGGGGCTGGTGGAATAGAGAGACAGTCTTTTTAGTGAAGGATTTTGGATTCTGGACCTCATGTCACTAACCCAGAGTTGATAATCCGCAGGGAAAGGAGGACTTCTATGCATTTATTTTGTCTGAGGCAGTTATATATGGGATGGTTTATTTAGCTGTGACATTGGTCAGTAGCTCATGTAAAGCCATAGTGGTGTTGTACCCTGAGAACCGTAGGTCTGCCCTGAGTTTCTCCAGTGCTAAAGCTCTAAGAGGGAAGAACGGAGGTAGGAAAGCACCAATAACTAAAGTGAATCAGCTCCAGAAAATTTCACAATGGCTGCTTAAGGAAGAAAATCAGAGTTTAAATGTGTGAGTCTATGTCTTGAAAGCAGTGGAAGGTAAATCACTGACCTCAGCTGAAGAAGGATCAAGCTCAGATGAAAAAATCTCTGGCCATAAGATGCCTACAAAAAAGCTGGGGAGGGACTTTTTACAAGGGCATGGAGTGATAGGACAAGAGGTAATGGCTTTAAACTGGATAAAGGAAGATTTAGAACAGATATTAGGAAGGAATTCTTCACTGTGAGGGTGGTGAGGCAGTGGCAGGCATTGCTCAGAGAAGTTGTAGATGCCCCCTCCCTGGAAATGTTGAAGGCCAGGTTGGACGGGGCTTTGAGCAACCTGGTCTGGTGGAAGGTGGAAAGTCTGTTCATGGCAAAGGGGTTGGAACTAGATGGTCTTTAAGGTCTCTTCCAACCTAACCATTCTACGATTCTATGAAAAAACTCTGGCCATATCTGCTATCTCTGCTAGGCTAATCCTAAGGAACTTCCTCACAGAGCAATGCAGGGAATCTACCATCCACTCTGTAAGATCTTTCAGCTTGCTCTTTAAGCAAGCTTGGTCACATTACAAGGAGCTGCTTCATGCATCTGTGTCCTGCAAGCCTATAGTCCTTCTAGACAGAAGCCCCAGACCTAATTTACCTCGATCACACACATCCTCTAGACACCCAGCTGCCTCTTATCACTCATGTCCTACAGTGCCACGCTGATCCCCTTGTCCAGAGTGCAATCTGCAAAGATGGGAGGGCAACAGAGGGAATAGTGGGCTGCCGGGTGCTCTGCCTGGGGGAAAAAATGAACCCACTACCATGACAGCCAGGGATGAGATGGTTTCCATAGGTCATATTGACGCAGGGGCTGTGATTTAAGACTAAAGCCCTCAGAGAACACCCCGTGACAGGAAAACAGTTTTACCTTATGGTGTATGTCACAGTGTCCCTTGGGGGGAAGCACGTTGTCCTCCAAACATGGAAAACAGACAGCAGGAAGCTAATTCAAGACATAAAAGGCCACCTCCATGGTCCTTTACAGCAGCTTCTACACAAGGCAGGGGAGGAAAGTGCGTCCACTCCTTGGCTGCCACCCTGATCTCCTCGACCTGTGCCACAGCACTTCAGCATTGACAAGTACACCATTATTTTTATCCCAGAGGTCTACAATGTCATGTGCTTGTGATCTGTCTCCAGCTGCTAGACTGAGACAAGTTGAATTGTCCAGGCAGCACCGTGGCAATGGAGAAGCCCAGCTGTGCCAGGGCCATAAGCAGGACAGTGTTTTCTGTTTGGTGTCCATCAGAAGGGAATTCATGTTAATTACTAATATTTCCCTATATGTCAGGACTTTGCTGGTCAGTTCATGAGCACCACCTTGTGCTTTCCAGTATAGATGGGTAAGCAGAGAATGCCTCCTCGCTGAGCCCATCCTATAAAAGAAAGTGATTTCTCCCTCGGAATGTGAGTGATGAGGAGAATCCCACGCAGATTGGTGGGGTACATGTTGGTAGGTGATGGATGCTTCAGGCAGTGGTACCCAACAAGGTGGTTCAGCCAGATGGTGTGTGGGGGACATTTTGGTGGGTGCTATGAGAGCTGGCTGCTCCTCATGTGGTGTTTAAGTCAGGGGAACTCAAGCAAGCTGGGAATATAAATCAGGGATCAAAACAGCATGGATGCTCAGACCCCAAAACTGCTGCCTGAGGTGCTTTAATAGGATGGTGTAGACACAAGCAGCTGTTTGTCCCCAGAAGGCATTACATATTGCTTTTAACTCTGCTTGCACTTGGGTTTTCTGCTGTGGGAGCATAATACATATTTCAAAGCCAAAGTTATGTCACAGAAAGATCCCAGTTCCTCCCCTCCTCACCCCAGTTTTAAGCCATAGTGACCTCAGAGAGCACGAGACTGTGGTTTTTATTTTTTCTTTTTTTTTTTAAATCTTTGTGAAAGGAGTCTTGTTTGCTTGCTGGCCCTTACACACCAAGGCACTGTTGTGTTACTTAAAATTGTAAATTATGTCTGTTTAAGAAAATGTCAGTGTTTTTTAAAACAGAATAACAGAACTGGAAAAGACTTGGCTGTGCTGTTTGTTACACAAGTTGCAGGCAAGCAGAATGATGCATTCACCATTATGAGCAGATTCAAGGAGACTAATGACTGCTATACAATATAGCTTCAGTTCTTTCAAGTAACATGATAGTTGTTTCTTTGCTTGCCAGCAAGATTATCTGAGCAATGTTAATGCTTGTGCACTGACATATAGGGGAACCATCAATATGGGGCTATGCCTACCAACAATAACTCCCTGCCCCCACTTGCTAATTAAAATGACCTTTCTATCAAAAAAGAAGATTTTAAGATAAATACAGCTTTGATAGAGGGATTTGATTTCTCTGGCACCTATCATTTTGCATGTGGGTATTTCTTGTACGTTCCTCAGGAGTTCTGTAAAACAGTTATTCAGCTTTAGGATAGGAATAAGTTATGATGAGTACTCTTTGTTGCCAGCCTTTGAGAGCATGCTAAGAGGCCTTCTCATGTTCAATAATACTGGTAAACGCTCGACAACTGTGTTGCTTCCAGCATGGATACTCACTACAAATCCCAGATCCTTTGAGAAAGAAAGTGAATTAAGAGGGGGGAAAAAAAAAAGAAAGAAACAAAAGATTTTTCTGCCTCACCACTGTCACCTGCCCTCAAAGAAACCCCTCTTCTCCCATCCCAAATGGAGACTTACTGCTCCTCAAAATAGCAATGGCCAAACAAAAAGCAGCTGGACCTTTGCTGTCAGTGTCTATTTTACATGGAACAATATACAAACACTGAGGAGCTCAGAGCAAGAACTGTTGCGCTTCGCAGTTTTTCATCATGAAATGCCACAGGAAAATGTCCTAAACACGTGGACTCTTTTTCCCTGTAGTTGCATGAGCCTCTGGCTTGGCTTTGATTCACTTTAAATATCCAGAAGAAATGAGAGGAGGTGCACTGACTTTGTAGTGGCCACTTTGTATATTTTTGTTTGTCCACTTGTTTGGAAATATTGCTCACTGCTTCTACTCTGTTCCTCAGGGGAGGTGCTGCCTTTCCTGTGTTTTTTCCCCAAACATTGAGGTTAGGCTCTGCTCTTCAGTGGTGTCATTTTGGAAGTCCATAAGTGAGGCTTCAGCCACAAGAAAACGAAAAAGATTACATTTATATGTATGTTTTCTTACTAAATAAGGAGAAAAACTAACTGAGGGCTGCAAAATAGATTTGTCTGTGTGGGCGGACCATGCTGGATGTGAAACATGTTTACCAAATTTTTTTCCCATGAGAATCAAAATTTTTCCCATCTGACATCCAGGTTTCTCGTCAGAGGAACTGTGCAAATATGCTATTTCAGCCACCGTTTTGGCAACTCAGAGCTCTGGCCCCTCGAAGGTGACGGGTCTGAACTCTGATCGCCCTTTTGCCTTTCACACTTGGCCACAGAGACTTGCCTGGGCCACAGAGGACTAAATTTCCGGGGTCTCTTTCTGTAGGTATAGGTTTGGAAAAGTTAAGGTTTTCAGCAGAGAGGTCTAATACAAGGGATCTGAAAGTGGAAAGGGGTCTGATTTTTATAGAGTGGCTAGTAATCATTCTTGAAATTCAGACCACCTTTGAAACCTGAGATTCGCACTAGGTGTCCCTAAATACAGCTGAAAACTGTCCATGTATTTGTCATGGGCATATGACATTAATGGGGACAATGATAGGATACTTGTTTCCTAAATAGTCTTCCAAGCCAGAACATACTCATCTCTGTGACCAACTTGTCAACTTTTGGTTCACAGGTCAATGGGAAGATACAGGTTCTTTCTTGAAAGTCTGACAGATTTATAGAAATCACAGTCAGCAGTACCAAATCTCCCTGAAAACATAGCTTTTGGATATACTGCAAAACAGGGAAAAATATCTTCTTTCTCTGTCTAGCAGTCACCATCTAATTTTGAGCTGCAATCTTTAGAGGCTGTGAAGTGGAGATCGCCTCTTCCCCAAAATGGGATTTCCCCAGCCCTGACCCAGACTGGACCAAGTTGCTATTGACTACTAAATTTGCTTGCGTGCAGCTAAAGCCTGATAATCTTATGTCTCAACTAAGCCAAAGCTCTTTAACTTGTTTTACTCTGCCAGGCCATATTAAAAAAAAAAAACAACAACAAACCCCAAACATAAAACAATAAACCAGCTCATTACACTGTACTATTTAAGCAGAATTGGGTTGAGTTAGTGACAGTTCAGATGCTGAAAAAAAAGGCTGTTAATGTTTCAAAAGAAGATGGTGCTTCTGGATCCCTACTGAATCAACACTTAAGCATGGAGTTCATGCTAAAAAAAGAGAAAAATAAGGTGCTATTTGTCTTTATTCACATTCTAAGGTAAATGCCACATTTTGAGGGACCTAGTTTGGATGTAATTGTATCTAGTTCTTTAAGTTCACTTTACTACACTACTTGGATATATGCTAAGTGCCTGTGATGCGTAAGGTGCTCATATTAGTAACATCACACTGCTAAACAGCTGCTTCCTTCCCTCCCAGAGAGGAGTCTATTGTTGAGGGGAAGAAAGTCCTGATACCACTCCGTTACTGTGTCTGAATATCAACCCCGCCTCCACACACGCATACGTGTGTTTGTATATGCATACATATATAGCTTTCAATAGGATTCCCAACAGATTAAAGGTTATGTTTATTTTATGAGCATATTTATACTTCTTCTTACGTACAAACAAGTTTCCTTAAACTCATGTTTGTAATTCTCTAAATAAAACTGAAGACTATGCAACTGTAGATTCATTATATATTTAGAATTATTTTTAGACATGACTGCATTTTTTCCCATCTTACTTACTTCTTCACCTTGTAGCTGCCCTCTTCAGACTGTGCTGAACAAACCAGTCCATAAGAGCTAAAATACATTTCTCAGAACAGGAGCATCTTCTAAAATGTGCAAAAAAAGAAAAAAGGTAAAAAAAATAAGAAAAGAGTTGTGCCCTCCTTTTTTGCATGGCTCTACTTCCCACCATTTCTGGTTCTATTTCCATTTCTCACTGAGATCCAGGAAGACATTCAGGTCTTTTATTTTAAATGCAGGAAGGAAATAACTCCTATTCCAGCAGCTGGCTTTTAGCTTCTCATCTCTGCTCTCCCCTCACTTTCTTGCCTCTGTTATTGGGCACAATAATTTTGTTTAACAGAGTGAGAAAGTTCCACAGTTAATTATTCTGCTGTTCCATCCCCTTGTTCTTTAAGTCTGCCCTCTAATAACAAAGGCTGGGATCAGACAGCCATGTGAAGGCAAGCCTCATTCCTCAGCTAAAATACTGTGCTTTATCTGGCTGAGGGTGGGATTTCCAAGGGAGGCTAAAAGGGTTAGGTGACTGAGTCTCACTGAGATTCAGCAGATAGCTCCTGTAAAAAATAAAAACAAACAAAATCACATTCCAAACCTCAAATGATGTGGAAATCTTTTGCTCTTAGGGAAAGAAAAAAAAAAAACCCCTGGGAGGCTAAGTCTGATGTAAGCCCTTGACTAAAGTCATGGACCACTAGGGGCCCTATTCAAAGTGTTATTTTGAATATAGACAGCCCAAGACTGTGAAAATCCAATAAAAGGAACAGATAGGACACAAGGGCTGCAAAAAAAGCTTCATACTTGTTTTTCTAACCATTGCAAAGTCTGTTTCTTTTCTCTTCCCCTCCAGTAATGACTCCTTCAAATAGCTGGCAGAAGCTTTAAAAAATGTTCCATCAGAAAAAGAGAAGCTACACAGTAAGCACTGGAACAGCTCTCCCCTCTTCATCTCTCTGTCTATCTGGTAGGCATCCCTATAAAGAGATCAGAGGGATCACCTGTGGCAGTCAACACTTTCCAAGAACTGAGTTCAGATAAATAAATACCAATTGATTGAAGTCAGGTGATCAGACGCTTGCAGTGTGCACATGTGTTTGTGGTTTACTTTTATTTTTTAAGATGCATTGGCCTCAGCTCTAAGGGTAGAAAGCACATAAGGAATTTTAATTGCCACTCCTTCTCAAAAATCACATTCTTGAGCAAACCTGGCTTACTGGAGAGATTAATTTAATGTATAGACATAAAAACAAAACATGGTTCTCCAAAGTTCATCTTTGGAATATGCTTGGCAAGCATATTCCACCGTTTTCATTTTTTCCAAGTCAGCATCCCACTGTTACCCCAGCAATCCCACCACAGATGAGGAAAACTAAAGCTTAAAAAACAGGCAGTAAGCCAAAGTGTGATATTTAGCCACTAGCCTGCAAAGGAAGCAAAGCAAAGTTGCCCTGTCTGGTGGAAGTCTTGGAGAGGGCTTACAGTTTGGGCAGGACATGCGATTTTCTTCAGCGACATAGGGGGAATCGCTGGGGATGAGGGGCAGAGGAGCTGGTTCTTCCCCGTTTTCCTTGGCACGGCTCTGGCTCCCAGGGGAGTGGGGGGACTGGGAGCGAAGGGGTGAGGCTGGAAAGAGAGGGACTGCGCTTGTGCCTCTGACACTCGGGAAGATACCTTACTGGACTTAAAAACATTTAAAACAGCTTTCTCCTGCTGCTTATTCTGATATCCGTACTTCTTCTGATAGGGGGAAGTCTCACCTGTGTGCCTGTATGGTCTATTTTCACAATGATTTGAATGAATAATGTTTTTATACCATGAGCCTGTTCTAAAAATGAAACAACTGGGCACTGGCATAGCTCCTGGTACTGTACATTTTAAGATTAATGCCAGCCAACAGCAGCAGGGGAAGCCTGTAAACCTCGTGAAGGTGGAAAGAAATCCTGCCTAGAAAGAAATTGCCTTGCTTTCACTTATTAGAAATCTCTCAAAAAGCTGAGTGAGTAAAAGAAGTTTTACCAGCCCCTCACCCAAGTGAGCATCAGTGGCAGCAGGTAACTCCTGCCTGTCCCTTTCTGGAGCAGTGACAGCCGTGTGCCAGATAAGGAGCGATTTGTGAAGCCCTCTGCGCGCTTTGGAGAAACATGACCATCCAAGACTGAGAACATGTAAAAGCATTTGCTGGCACTGCCGTTTCACCAGATCTCAGCTCCATGGCCATTGTGTGGGGTTAGGAGGCTGAAAGGAGGGAGAAAAGCCTGAGCAGGGACAGAAAAATACCATCCAGAGATGGGAGGAGGAGGAGAGTCTCACCGCATTCCATGTTTCTCCAGGGAGCTGATCTGTCCATCCAGCTTTACCTGGAGTCAAACACTTGGTATGCACCACAGAGGTGCCCCTGCACATAGTGGCAAGGCTGTGCGTGTGTGACGCACAGGTGTTTTGGTTTAAAGCTTTTTTGAAGGGATTATGAGCACTTGTTTCACAGAAAGACAGAAAACACTGTGCAGAGGCACAGAGACTGCCCTTGATCTTCTCATGACCTCGCTGGGCCCACCAGATCCTCTGATGTAAATCGCCAAGGCAGATGTGCGCAACACTGAGCTCTTTGTCCTGCCACCGGCACCTGACACAGAGCTGCCGGAGGAATCTCTCCACCCTCTCTAGGCATTGATGCTGGCAGACGGACTGCCCGCATGTTGAGACCTCTCTAGAGGTTTCTGTAGTTTGGTGGATGACACAACTTCTTTCCTCATGCATCCTTCCCCGCTCCTCTCTCCTCACCACATGGACAGGTTTGTCTTTTCTTTGCATCCTCCACCAACTGATAAACCTGAGTCTTATCCTTTCTTCAGGGTTGGAAATGACTCCTAACCTCTTCTCCAGCCTGCATTTCCCTGTCTTGCCTCCTTTCCCAGCGGCTGTGTGTCACTCCCGCTCCAGCCGTCTGTGTGCACAGCTGGGAAACAGCTGCAGAGGTGGAAAGGCTGCAGCCAGATGCTGCTGACAGAGACAGAAGAAGAGAGGGAGAGCTTCTGAGCATCTGCCGAGACAGAAGCAGCGCCGAGAAGCTTTATCGTAACGCCACAGCGAAAAATTTGAAAAAATGTCATTTGAACCCTTTAGAAATGAAGCCTGTTACAATGAGTGTGTGTGGGCTTTTTCAAACTCTGCTCGCTATAATTTCTTCTTTCATCTGGAGTTATCTTTCCATTCATAGCCATGCAACTGCATTTTTGGGCAAATTTGCAGTTTCTGAAGAACTTGCTGGTCTTTAGCCACAACAAAGTCTTGGGATGTTGGCCCCAGCTCCTGTTCCCTGGGACAAGAGTCTGGAAAACGTGAGGCTATCTTTCCAGACCCAGAGTTTTCATCAGCTCTGTGGTCATGAAACTATCCCATCGGTCTGCCTGACTGCCCATTAACTAGGCAATATGAGCAAATATGAGTCTTGTGTGCACTGTGTCAACTTACACAACTGCATTCGCCTTGGGAGGGCAGCCGGCATTTATTGCAATCGGGAAAGCAAGCTCAGAGATTTGTCATCTTTCCTTTTAATGTGTAACTAAGGTGGGATTTTTACCGTCCAGGTAGACTGGTGAGACAGATGAATGCCAGCAAAAAACTGGTTTAGACCACAGGGAGTAGGAGCCGGCACACATAGGTTTTACATCCAGCTTTGCCACTTACTGGGCCTATAAAACCAATTCTATTTCCCCACTTCTTGAGAGTGCAGTGTCTTCAAAAAAAAGACCATTAGTTCTTATAGGAAATATGGTAATATTACCACTGAGCTCAGCTGAGACACTTTAGGAATTAAATCAATAGAAATCAATGTTAATGCAAGGACCAGGAGATAAGATGAGGAAGATGAGGAAGAGACGACCTGGAGGCTCTGATTGTTTTGGGGGCAAACTCTTACTGTATCTATTCGTTTGGGAAAAATTATACCTAACTGTGGTCTTTATTCATCTAGGGTTGCTCCTGCCACCGTTTCCATAGTCCATTTTATTTCCTGGGCATTCAAGGACTGTCTGTATCAAACAGTATTTGCAACAATGTCAGACAGTGATGACGAAGTTGGACGTATATATGGGAGACTTTTTTTGTTTTTTCCTCTTTTTTCCAGAGACCTTATTCTTGTAAACTGAAGAAGAGGAAAAAGATGAGAGGAAGAATAAACTTCATCTGGATTAAGGGTTTTGCAAATGAAATTTTTCTCCCTCCAGTAAGATGAGTGTCTGTTGATGTCATAAATTAATTACACTTCAGGAACACAGATCAGAAAATGTTTCCGTAAGGTCCTTGTTCCGGAAGTTAATCTGACAGAGACAGGAGTCCCTAAGATCGCTTAAAATACCTGTTCTGACAGTTATACAATTGGTTTCTTAGCATGTGGATCCCGTGGTGGTAGTGATTTTGGATTTCTACTCTTTCTTCTTTACCATATGTTATATAGTATGATCTCCTATGTTTTATAGTCTTTAGTGAGTGTATACACACATCCCCATATGCATGTATACATATATACATGTGTATTTATATATATGCATGTATACATATATTCATACAAGTGTATATATGTGTATATACACTTACGTAGCCACACATATATATTTCCTGCATTTGAATAGGACATTACCATATATTGTTGTGTTACATTTATTTGGTCATGGATTCTATAATTCCTAGGACAAAAAAAAACTTTGATAGAGCTTTTTTCCAGCCTGGTGAACTGGTGATGGTGGTTTGTGGAGAGGCACAGATATAGGCACAGGTGGACATTGAGCTATGTGTCCAGGTTGCAATGACAGATCCAGCGTTGCATGAGAAGGCTGTGTGACTGTCAGCAGGTTCTTGCCACAGGTGACCCATTGTTCCTGTTGGTTTTACTCCTCAGTCTTCCAACACGCCATGCACTTCTTCTCTAGAGCTGTAGGAAGACCTATGAGATCCAGCATATCTCATTTGTCTGGGTGGATATGTCTGGAAAGGACAAGGGGTAATGGTTTTAAACTAAAGGAAGGTAGATTTAGGCTACATATAAGAAAGAAATTGTTCACAATGAGGGTGGTGAAACACTGGCACAGGTTTCCCAGAGAGGTGGTAGATGCCCTATCCCTGGGAACATTCAAAGTTAGGCTGGACAGGGCTCTGAGCAACCTGATCCAGTTGAAGATGTCCCTGCTCACTGCAGGGGGTTTGGACTAGATGACCCTTAAAGGTCCCTTCCAACTCAACCCATTCTATGATTCTATGATATCCATGCAATAACTTTTCAAAAAATGAAGTTAAACCACTTGTGATTCAGAGTTAAATTCCTGTTCAGTAGAAGGATTTATTGTTGTTTTTGCTATTGTTATTTGCATTTTAGGTGACAGTACCCAATAACTCCATTTATCTGACTAGACATTTACAAATATCTTGTGCTAGATATTGTACAAATACATAAAAGATAGCTCCTGCTCCAAATAGCTTACATAAATTTCACAGACCTAACTCATTCAACAAACTCTCTGAAACCTTTCTGAAGAAAAATGATGGTGCTGGTGTAGGATCAATAATTTTCTAGCAGTTGATGCTCAGTATGGAAGTTATGTATTTTTAAAAGGTAGGGAAGATAATACACATTTTCTTCCTTTTCATAATTTTTTCTTGTCTTTCCATTGTTTTCTGAAGATTGTTTCTGATGGTCTGTTTCCATTAAACCCATGTCCTCTTCTCCATAACCACCCACCTCTTTGACCTGGACTTACATTTTCTATTATACTCTGAGAGAAGACAGAGTATTTATCACAGGTGTAAAATAAGATGAAAACCGACAATGTATGAAGCACTTCACTCAGAGCAATGAAAAGTAAATCTTGTCCCCATCTGAGATGAAACCCCCGTCCCCTCTTTCTCAAAAGCTGCCATGTGTCCTAGGAAGAAGGATTCATAGCTCTGTCTCCTCAGTTTTGTCGGGTGGTTTTGGAAAGGAGCTATTCTGTATTAATCAGCCAATGGGCCTAGAGGTTGGCAACAAGAAATGTGGCATTTTCTCTGTGCTTCATTTCAATGCCTTGTTTCCTGGGTTTGGCTCCTGAATTGCTGTCTACCAGCTCCGCGGGATTTCTTGCATCTGTGTGTTGCTTCTACAGAGAAGTCAGGGGAGGACAATGTGTGAAAACCAATCTGTACGAGACCTTTCAGTTAGTAGCCCCCATGAAAAGACTGTCTAGACCCAAACTAAAATTTTGGCCCTGAAAAAAGGAAGCCTGAGTAATACAATGTTTATACAGCCTCTCTTCAAGAGAGGACTACTAGAGTCCTATCCAAGGAAAAAACACCAAGCTCTTTTCAGACTAAATCAAACAGAAGAAAATGCTTCACAGAAGAGTTATATTTTAAGTATGCAAGGTTTTTTTTGCTCCATACATAAGGAAAGCACCAGTCCAGTAATTAAAGCTAACTAATTTTGTGGGGGAGCTCCCTTGCTATGTCCTTCCCTTCAAAACTGTAATGCTAGGTAAGATCACTTAGGAAAATGTGCCTACATTTTTGTATGGTTTTATATTCTTTTGTGGTGCTAGTGTAGCTTTATATTATAGTTGTATGTATCCTCATGCATAGTTACAGAAATACTTACATAAGTTACAAAAATATCACACAGATAATTTAAACAGATTACATAAATAGTTGGTACTCAGGATCAAATCCTGCAGATTACTTTGAAAATAAGATGAACAAGGCCATGTCAGCGCAAGGCTTCTTGCTTTATAGGTACCCAAAAGAAAAGCAAAGGAAAAAGAAGGAGGAGACATGCAAAACAACCTCAAAGTTAGAATGAAGTAAGAATGAAACTGGTTTTAAAGGATGCCAGAAATTTAGACAAGAAGCACTCAATGGAAGAGATTTTTCACCTGAACAGTTCTGCAAAATAAGCCTTGACACCCCACTCCTTTTTCAAAATTACATCAATTAATCACTTAGCTCATCCCATAGCCTAAGGCAAAACATGTTAACTTGAATACTTCAATATTTAGGATTTTACACAAAAATGTTGAATCTTGCATACATTTGCCTACTGGCAATCAGCTCAGCTCCTGGACTGCTGGGTGAGTCTGCTCAGGATTCAGGCTGTCAAGCAGGGAGGGAGTTTTCAAGACTAAGGTTGTTTGCACAAGGCACTGTCAAGATATACCTGATGAAAACTACTGATGGATTTCAAAACATGAGCAAGTACAAGTTGGGCAACTCAAGAGAAGACATGTTTAAATTAAGTTTTACATCCTTAAATTGAAATGGTTTTGCTTCCAGCTATCTATAGCTCCTGTAGCTCCTATAGATTGATTTCTTTCTTCCCTCCCTTCCCTCACAATAGCTTTTTCCTCCTCAGTCTTACCAATTTTTATAGCTTAAAGGTGAATATACGTCTACAGCTAATCTACCTGCTTATGGTTGTCACCATTAAGAAGCTTGTAGTGTTTTTTCTTGCATGTCAGCAGACAGTACTTTAAGAAC
This sequence comes from Cariama cristata, assembly GCF_000690535.1. Lineage (NCBI taxonomy): Eukaryota > Metazoa > Chordata > Aves > Cariamiformes > Cariamidae > Cariama > Cariama cristata. Next base: position 18,593 of record NW_009615718.1, on the reverse strand, counting down.
TTATAGTAAATGCTGCCTTTGTAATGCCAGCCAATATATGTACCTATCATAATATAAAAGACCTGACCTTCGAATAACTCAGTCAGTATAGGCCAGACCCATCCAAATGACATAAAAATCATGAACAATAAGAATGCATGATTTTTTGTTATTCTGAATAAAATTGGTAACCACTACATCTTGATATTATCAATTGACTTAGATTTACCTGGAAACTTGAAACAAAAAAAATGGCAAATACTGAAGTGGGCCGACCTTAGTTTGATTGCTGCAAATAAAATGCAAGGTGATGTCCCCAAAAGTGAATTCCAAATCGTATTCTTTAAAACCCGTTGAAACTAATTGTACTCAAAGTATGCAGGAAATTTGTGAACAATTGTTGCTTTATGAAAGAGAAAGTCTAGTGATTTCTGACCCCTAGTGCTCAGCCTTTTCACTTCCAGAGCCCTGAAGCAGAGAGAATTGCACATTGCTTTTAAGTGCACGAGCAGAGAATTACAATACATTCATATATCAGGGCTTTATGTACCTGTAAGCTTAGAAATATGTTCAGCCCATCCCGAGTGAAGTGCCCATTGGCTTTTCTTCTGTTTTGAGACTTGACTGTTTCAAAGGAGAATTTTATTTAATGGTTCATTTCTCTTTGCAAGCTTTAATAGAGTCTTTCGTGTCTCATCTCTTATTTTTTTCCCTTGTACACTATCACACAGCTCACATTTGTAGACCAACAGTAATGTTCAGCTCTCGACAGTGCAGGCTTAAAACTTCTGGGTTTTATTTGCATTAGAGACACTGAAGGGGAAAAAAGGTAAAGAAAAAAAAGAAAGAAATGAAAAGTGTCTGTCTGAGAATGATGAGATTAAATGCATGAACATTATTGTTGTTTAATACTGACTTTACAGAGAAAATATTTCTCTTGCTTCTTTTGTCATGCTACTGAGAAGAATACATTCTTCATCAGAAGCCTTTTGCAAACAACTGGTTTGCTATTGAATATGTGGCTTTAATGTCACTGGACTAGGACTTTCGGTCTAAGACCAGGGCCACCTAGGACTCCAGAAGGTGATACATATAGGTATCTCGATGACATCCAACTTGATTTCTTTTTGGCTCTCGTTATTTCTAATCCAGCCATTTCAAATCAGAAAATGGTAAGGTCAAGCCTGCTTCATCTTTTTTTTTTTTTCTTACCACCAACTTTTTCTTTCTCTGCCCTGAATCAAAAGTGCTATTCAGCCTGCAGCCATATGTGAGCAATCACAGTTTGACACAGGGTACTAATAACACCTACTCCAGCCATCTACTCTTAAATTGGAGCGTTGCCATTGATGTGTGCTAACGATTGCTCTGCCTTATGTAAGTTGCACGTGAGCGGCCGTGGGCACGGCGGGAGAATTAGCGGCGAGCCCCCCGTGTCGCGAGGGCAGCGGCAGCGCCAGGCTTCCAGCAAATGGAGCAAGGCCATCTGAAAACGGAGCGAGGTCAGAGATCACCTCTCCGTCTGATTTCGTAAGTGGCCCTAATGTGCTCCATAAGTATAGATCAGCAAAGAGAGTCTGAGTCAGACCCCAGATTAACATTTGTTTTCATTTTTCAGTGGCTTCAGAACACACAGGGGTCATTGAACTGTTCATGCTGACACTATTTAACATTCATGGTCTGGAGGAAAATAAAGTCCTAACCTCTGACCTTTCATTAGTGTAGAGCAGACAGGGGTTTAGACATGAGAGGGAAGAAAAAAGGCCAAAAAAAAGTGTTATTCTCCCTCAGAAAATAAGTGGCTCCTGTTCATGGTTCAGATCTGCCTTGTCATTAGCAAGGAACTTTTTTTGCTAATGGGGAAAGTTAGAATGTGCTGTAATACAGTGAAGTACCATAGAAGATTAATTTTCCTTGAGCATAACTGCAGTAGTCCCTTCCTCCAAGTTTAACACCAGTTGAGAAGAATAACAGCATGGCCTGTCAGGATGAGGGTCTGTGCAGACGAGGTGTTCAAGTCCAAGACATCTAAGCCCCTAGTTTTGCTGACCACTCCAATGTCCCTCAATGTCTCATTTTTAAATGGTTTTCATTTTATTGACATTGACTTTTTCCTAAGATTTTTTCTTTTTTTTTTTCTTTTTTTTTCCCCTTCTCCAAGAAAAATAGTTTTATTTTTCACTCAGATGCATGTGCTCTCTCTGAGAAAACATGGATTGGTTTCACCCAGCTTTATTAAAATTAATACCATCCATAGATCTCAGCCAATGCTATGTGGAGTTCACTGTTGAGTACTGGAAGGAGGGAGTGGGCTTGTGCGTCCTTCTACCAGCCAGCAGACGGAAGCAGCTTCAAAACATTTCACGTGCATTACCCATACCACCAAACTATTTCAACAAAAGGCCTGAATTTCCACTACTTTCCCCAGTCTAGTAATTGATATTGATGTAAATTGTCGGTAAACTACAGCTTCTGGCTGAAGTCTAATGATGTACTTGCTCTGTCCATGGCTCAAATGGCTGCACACAGCGCAAGGCAGTGCGAGGGATGGGAACGGATTGGCAGGCCAACAAAACAGCTGTGCACCTTATACCTCTCCTACGAACGAACAGAAAAATTAAACCCACGTCTCCAAAATACATCAGTGCCTGAGGCTGGCGGGGCTAGCCCTGGAAAGGATTGTGCTTCTGAGACTTCCCCGGGGGTTTGCCGGCTCCCTGCTGCTCCCCTCCCCGGTGAAAGCCTTCTGGGCCAGAGAAAGCAAATTCACTCTTCTCTGTACCTGGATGTAGTTAGGCACAACTCCAAGAAGACCAGGGCAAATATCCAGGGGAATTTAAACCTGCAGCATGCTGCTAGAAATCTTTTGCCAGAATGAATCTTGCTTAAAACCCATCAGGATGCCGTTCCTGATGGCTCCCATAATATTTCAGAGCTGTTTTGCATAGAGCAGGAGTGTGTTTGTGAGGTTGGTTTAGTTTAGTGGGAGCTCAAAAAGCCTGTGGATTAGGTAGAAATACGTAAGTCGTGTTTGACAAAACGATGTTTGGGTGGAGCCAGAGCTGTAACTTGCTGCCAAGCTCTGTAGAAATAGAGGGATCTGTGCATGTTTCCCTGGCCTTACCTGCATCTCCCTCCTCCTACTGATGCAGTTGTACTGAATAATCAGTAAGTCTCGCCTATGCTATGTATTTTAAAACATCTGGCCAGAATACTTTAAAGAACCAGTGTATTTCTTCTATAACTTGTCAATTGTTACATTTAGGAATTGCAATTTTAAAAGTTTAATTTTTCATCTAAATATGTATGCAGTGTTCGTTAATTATGTAGTATTGTTTCCTTCCGTCTTTTGGTGGCCAAAGTAATAAGCCAACAGAGAAGAAATTTTGAAATCCATAACTGGGTGTAACATGAAAATTTCACTCTGGTATGGTCACACTGTTATATTGTGCAATCAGGAATAAAAGCAAAACACTGTGATTTATGTAACTATTCCCACTGAGAACTGTGAGTTATAAACACAGAAATGAAATTCTCTGTTTGAATTGTTAATGTCCGCAGTCTGGTTACAGCTCAGCTGAAGTTTGCTGAGGGTGAATGAGATAGGAAGAATTTTTTGCTGCGGATTTTAACGCAGGGGAACTTCAGTTTGGAAGGATTCATTTGAAAAAATGATGAAAGGTTTGTAGAAACCTTCACTGAGAAATTAACTTTGGATTAGTACAAATATTTGAAACGAATTTTCCTCACCCAGCTATTTCCTGAGCTGTAACAGAGAGCAGAGGAGACCTGATGAAGGCTGAGAGGTGTTCCTGTGGGTGTTATGAGCAGATAACCCACAGCGCGGTTGTGGTACCTACACAAATAATGGTGAAATTTGTGAGTACTGTAAGCTGGGTGCGTACCAAGGAGTTATTCTTAGCCTTGACCCTGAGTTACTTGAGGGTGTAACTGAGATACTCCTCCGCTCGATGTCAAGGTGTGGCTCCCCAGAGTGCATTTCTGAGGATGCATGCGTGCTAACAGAGTTTAGCTTACTGTTGTCAAATCTTTCTAACTACTATGGGGCCATGGACCTGTAGTATGAGAAGGTATGAGAAGTCAATATTCATGAGAAATGCATGGTGCAAAGTGAAGAGACTTGTACAGCACTGTAAGGAGGGATGCTGTATATCCTTGCCTCTGGAGGAAGAAATGTGAGAGAAACTGCAGTGCACTGCTACTGATTAATTCTTACTTTTCATACATTTATTTTGTGTCAACCTTTCCTGCCTGCTCTCAACCGTGGTTATCAACTATACGAACCTAACAAGTAACACTATTGTTACACTATATAAATAATTTAGGGATGGTGTAAAATAGCATGAATTTAGATATAATTTTTTCTGAAGTCTGGCCTCATACTAAAACAGGTGAGACATGCTCTTAATTGAGTTTCCAAAAACTCTTTCTTGAATTCAGCTGGGTCCTTAGAGGGAGTTATATTAGGAAAGGCTTTTCTGAATCACATCTGGTTGCGAACTGTAATTAACCTTCTGATTATTTAGGGAGGGGAAGTAGGGCCCTGACAACTTTGGCTCCATGGCTGAAAGAAGTTGGATGTGAGATCTTATCCTGGGCCAAAGTACCTTTCTCTGGTGCTTTCAGACTATGGTGAGTGCAAGCTATGTTATATTATGAGATATATGTATGTTATATGTATGTGAGTACACAGACAGTTATCACAGGTCGATTTGAGCTATGCAAGGTGACTGTGAGGGAAGGCAGAATATCTACAGGTCTGTTTGAGGAAAGAGAAATGTCAGAGGGCATTTTTGCATAGAGGAAAGGAAAACCCAGAAATTTGAGGAAAATTTAAATTATTTGTCTGTAGTATGTGTTTGTGAAAATGATACTACATGTTTCTAAGAGCAAAAAATCTGCTGATTTGGCTAGTTAAATATACTTAGCAATTTAGAAAGTATTAGTTTACAAAATAAATGCATACAGGTACTTTACTTTTGAATAATAACGGCTTTACCAAATGCTGAAGAGGGCACTCCCCTACACACCAGTGTTCCTGAGTGTATATGCTACCTGTTGACATTTCCCTAAGATAGGAAGTAAAAAATTAAATCTTAAAAATAGAAAACAAGAGTGGTGATGACTCTTTAGAAAACAAGAACTCGGGTGTATGTGGTTTTCAAAGAGAAACCCAGTGAGCAGAGTTGTAGCTCTGTAATAAAGATAGGAAAAATCATTTCCAGAAAGAAAGATGAAGATGAACATGGGCATCCTTTTGCTAGACAAAATTGCTGTCTGCCTGAGTCCAGGCACTGCCTCTGCTGTTCCTTGGCTGAATCTTGGCTTAATCTTGAAACTGTAGCCTATTTTATCCTTTTACTCTGAATGGTAGAAGCTGTTAGACCCGACCTGGCTGTTACAGAAAGATGCTTGTGAGCTTCAGGATTAAACCAAGGCAGGTCATCCACACTTGCAAAGGCTGTCAGCCTCACGGTGGGGTTCCAGGAATAAACACCATTCCTCAAATCTGGTCAGCGTCCCATGTTTGTACCTGCCAAAAACTTAGCCTCGGGTTTCTGTTTTATAAGTCTCATTTTACAACATGTCTGCCTTATTTTACACTACCTTACTGGCCCAGATCTTTGCCCCAGTCCTATCCCCAGTCCTAACCTTGCTACAGATGTAAAAATTTTGGAAATGTTGCAAGTTTGGAAAGCAAATATTTTCCTTGGAAAGTATGGAGGGGAAGGGGATGGAAGGAGATGTTCAGAAAAACCATCCATTTAGGGAAAAATTCCAGTATCATTGTAAACATTACTTTAAACATTCTTTCTCTGCTCATTCTGAGACAGAGTATTTCACATGAAAGCGTCCCTTTTTTCCCCCCTAATTTTTCCCTACCAGATCCAAGGGAAAAAAACCTTCCAAGGCTAACTTCTTCTGTATATGTTTCCAGGATTTTTTTTCCCAGACCCTGAAGTTTCTAAACATGTTTTAGGCCCTGAACTTGCAGATGTGTAGGTTGTATGACATGTGAAAGTCTGAGTGACCTGAGGGAGTGGTTGTATCCATGATGTGCTAAACCTGTGGGAAGCAAACCCTTCCTTCCTGTGTGAACGTGGGATGAGCTGTCCCAGACTTTCAGACCTGGAAAAAGGCTGATGTGGCCAAAAGCCTTCCTGGATTTCCCCACCCAATTCTGTCAGTTGTTCTGTTTATAGAATCATAGAATGGTTTGGTTGGAAGGGACCTTGAAGACCATCCAGTTCCAACCCGACTGCCATGAGCAGGGACACCTTCCACCAGACCAGGTTGCTCAAAGCCCCATCCAACCTGGCCTTCAACACTTCCAGGGATGGGGCATCCACAACTTCTCTGGGCAACCTCTTCCACTGCCTCACCACCCTCACAGTGAAGAATTTCTTCCTTATATCTCATCTAAATCTTTGCTCTGACAGTTTCTGTTGATAGATATTGCTCTATCCTACACACTTTCCTGGACTTATCCTTAGACCATCTCAACTACAAGATCTGAGTGAGGCTTTGCAGCAAATGTGATGGAGGGTTATTTGGCAAGGGGTGTTTGGCTTGCCCTTCTATAACAAGGCACTGCAGTATGGGGCTGGCTCACCTTGTCTTGTGTTGTGGTTCAATTCTCTAGTCTTGCCCATAGTTTGGAAAAAAAACAACACCAAAACCCAAAACCAAACAAAAAAGCCCAACAAACTACCAAACCTCTAGACGTTTGGTAGGACTGGCAGGTATTTGGGTAATGTAGGGGTGTACATCAGTAGGCATCTATGCATGCATTCGTAACTCTATCTAGCTGAATGTAGCCACAGAGCACAGCTCTCACACTCGGCAGAAAATGCTGTTAGGTTTTTCTTCACCTGCTATTTAAGGCTCTGCTGTAATTTTCTCAATGTCTCCCAAAGTTGCCAGTATAATCCTTTACCTGATGACTGATAGCCCTGATTCATGCAGCTGAGATGTGGACTCATGCAGGTTCTCCTGCTGTCTGACCATTTCGCTGTGCTGTCAGGGGTTCACGATAATGAAGAGATACAGGACAGGAACCTGTCAGCCCGCAGGCACGATCTGTGCTGCAAGCCATGATGCATATGGCACGCTGGAAACTTCCACGCTAGCAGAGTGAACGCTGATTTTCCCCACTCTGACACGCGCACACACAAATGTACACGGAGACATTTAGATGAAGTGGTAGTTAACCCTATAGATAGGGGGAGAAGAGATATGGATAAGAATAAATATTCTGTGTGTAGGAGAATGCAGCTTGAAGTACCAGGTACTGAAATATTTCAGGCTTTCTAATAACATATCCTGCAAAAAAGCAAAGTGTAGAACCTGAAAATTGTTTCTACATGTAACTTTATTTTATGTATTATCCTGCACTTTTGCTAAGTCAACGTTTCTACTCTTCCAAGGAACAACAGATTTATTGATTCAAGATTTTTTTGAAAGCCCGATACTTCAACAACTGCATTAGAGGAGGGGAAAAATAAAAACTTCAAAACATTATATGATGTTTTGAATGATTACAGATCTAGCTTTCCTGCCTGCATTCCTTTTTCTACAGGGTTTATATGTTTCCCTGAGAGACACATGGGCCAATAAGTCAGAACAATCAAGCCTTTGATGTGGAGCCCAGCTACTTGGCCAGCCAGCCAGTGAAGTGCATCTGCAGCCAGGCAGCAGTGCCACGTTCGGAGAGGTGATGGGTCAGCTTGGAGCTTTGGGATGACTGCCGGGGCCTCCCAAGTGCCTAGTACCCAGAGGATGGTATAATTGTAATAATAAAAAATAGAGTATTTTATTAGGGTGCAAATCAAATCATTTGACCAGCAGCAAAGCTCTTTGTTGCCCTCTGCAGGGACAGGAATCAAGAGCCTTATTCATCAGATTTTGAAAAGAAAAAGGGAAAATGGAAAGGAAAAAAAAGTGGTTGGAGGAGTCGTGAAAGAATATACATCCATGGCAGTAAATCTTGATGTATTTCTGGTTCTTTAAGAGCCCTTCCATTGTTCACTGACTTATACAGCAGGCTGTATTTTAAAGAACTGACGTGTTTAATGCTTTAGAAAGGTAAGGGATTTCTGCTCAAGAAAAAGGGCTGTGTGTGCCCTGTTTTCATGAGTCCTCCTGTTTTTCTGGAGGAGATAGTGGAAAGATGTTATATTAGTTATGTATATGTGTCCAAAATGTATGTTGTCCATCATGAAGTTATTCATAATTGCTTAATTGCTGCTGCACAAATAAAAATACTTGACTCTGTGAAACCAGAGCCGGGGTGGGGGGGGAATCCAACTTTTAAAAAAAGGCAATACTGTCTGGAGGGAGGCTATAAGGAAGGTTCTGATCCAGTTTTCTCAAAGGATCTCTAGAGACACAAAGTCTTTTATTCTGCTGTGTTATAATAATTTCTAAATGGCAAAGTAGCCAAAATAACTAAAAGACAGAAGGAAAATCATTAGGTAGAAAGCAAAAATAGAACCAGAGCTCCATTAGCAAAGTACCTTTCTCTGCTGTCTCAGCTTTTCAAGGCTGATGGGATGATAGGCTCTTGTTTAAATTTTCAGATTTCTTTACAGGCAAGTAACCCATGAACTTATGACTGAGATATATATATTATACATGCATTCATAAATGAACATTGCTCAGTCTTTGGAATACTTGATGATGTGCTCATGCTTCTTGGGTTCCTTGAATATTAACACCATCTTACAAAATCAAATGTATTCAGATGTACCTTATGTTTTATGGTGTATTTCTGGCTTCTGCCGTTCAAAGACCTTGGAATCATATAATCTATGCTGAATAAGGAGATCAGGTGGCTACCTCCATGAGCTAGAGTAGAGATTTTATTTAGATTAATCCACCAGATTACGCATTTGCCATGTAATTCTGCCCTGGAACATAAGAAGAAAAAAAATATGATAAATAGCGGGGGGAAAAGCACATACCACCATGCTCGCATTTTTTGGCTGATCCGATGCCCTGGCAGCTAACAGCAGAGCTCCCATTGCCTTTAGCAGATGTATATTAGGAGAGTAGAAAAGAGATGCGGAAAACTTTAGGTCTATATCTGGGGTTTATGACATTTTTCAGCGAATAGGCAAGGCTGAAAATGCTCTGGTGTTCATCATAGCTAAGCTGTAGGTGTACATGTCCTCTGTGCAGCAGACAGGACACATCACCCCCTCTCACAGCCTGGGTGCTCAGACGTGTCTGGCCAAAGTCTCTCTCCCTTCCCACGTGCAGTAAATGCTTCTCCCAGTCCTGTCTTGAGCAAACCCCTCAAGGTGCTCCCTGCATCCCTGGGGGAGCAGAAGATGGGCTGGGAGCCTGCCAGCCCCATGGCCCCTGCTTTGAGGGAACGAGGGGATGCTGTGGCTCTGTCTGGCAGATGCTGCATCCCCAGCAGCCACCGTTCATCTCTGCGCTGGGTTACGAGTGAGTGCAACTGAGCCATCTGGGTGGCATTTGCTTCTTGAACAGCTATTCCTGGACTCCTCTGGGAAAAGAGAGCAGGCCAGGCAGGAGCGCTTTATTGCCACATCAGCTGCTAGTTAATATTGATGTCTAAGAATGGCTTTCTTGCTCAGACCAAAGGGCTCCATGGAGCAGTAACCTGTCTCTGGCAGTAGCTGAGGACAGATGTGTCAGGAAGGGTACAAGAACAGACAAGGGTATAGGGATACTTTCCTGGTACCCTTTTGCTACCTCCCGTGGCTCAGGGATGTCCTGCAACAGCGACTGTGCCTTTGTGCTTGGCAGCCTTTGGTTAACTTTTCTCCTGTCGTCTTGTCTAATCACTTCTTGGAGCTCTGCAATCTTTTGGCATCTGTAATGTCCTGTGATAATGAATTTCCATAGTGTAATGGGTTTAAAAAAAGGATGTACTTCCTTTTGTTCGTTTTAAACCTGCCACCTGTTAATTGCATTTGAGGTCCCCTAGCTCTCGTGTTGTGACAGGCTCAATTCCAGTGCACCTTTTCTGTGGTGTTCTCAATTACACAGACCTCTGTGTAGGTCCCTTCTGATTATTAACTCGTCCTTTTAGGAAAGCTGTCCCTTACCAGGTGGTATGGGCCTTGCAAATGGTTTTCGCATCATTGATGTAGAAAATGATGGATGCTTTAAAAATCCAACATGTGTTGCAACATGTCCCCTAAATACTGTCTTTTTTTTCTTTAGCAATTTAATCTCATCATATTCCAAATAGCATCAGTTCCAAGTCTTCTCCTGTCCTGAACTTACTGCTGGCTGATTATAAATACGTAACAATAACATGGCATATTTTGCAGAAATGAAGAAAGATTAACATACACCTGATCTATTGCTACTGTAGACAACTTCTCTTGCATTTAGGTCACACTCTGTCCCAATAACTCTTAACTAGCACGAAAAAATAATCTTGTTTCATATTTTTCATCTTTTTCATATTCAAATGTGGAATACCTTCAAAGATGAATATGAAGAAAGTTGCAATTGCATGGCAAGGGAACACTCTTAAGTTTAGTGTCTTCTCATTTTTTTTAAATCAAGATAATATACAGGCCTGCAAGTGTGAGGGAGAGGCAAACTTGATAAATTACTGGTTACAGAAGGTGAATAAAAATACAAGTACCTACAAAACTATAGCAGAAACTTGCTGGGAGGGGGAAGGGAGCTGACTAGTTGGCCGTCTCCTTCTCTTGTGCTTAAAACTGCTGCTCAGTCCCCACAGTTGCCAGCTTGTCTGTTTGATGGCTTGGCAGGGTTCTGCCGGGAAATGTGCAAATTGCAGCTTGTGGGAACAGGGGAAAAAATACAGAAACTAGACTAATGTGGAAGAAGAGCATCTAACCTCACAAAATCAGTTTTTAACCTGGAACTGCCAGGCCTGGTTAAGGAGAAGGATTGGTTTCTTGTAACTTTAATCACATTTGAAGTAGTTAGCCTATTAAGCCTCGTTTATTCCATGATTCTATTAGCAGCTTTGATCCATGTCTGCAGCTCTTCCCCACATTAGGGGATGTATAACGTGTGGCTGTGCAAAAAGAAGTGGGAGGAAACCCTTTGCACAGTGCCGCAATAAAATAGCTGCCTTTTTAGCAAGGTTGATGAGGCACTGCCCTACTCTGGGCATGCATGCCACTGGGAAAATAACAGCAATCTCTGGGAAAGAGGATGGGCAGAGGATTGCTTGACTGTATCTAAGAGTCACACCTCTTAAATAACCGTCCTGGAAGAACAGACTTCAGTCAGCCAGTGGTCAGGGCAAGCAGAAGTATCCTGGGTTTGGTTGGGCCAGAAACATTGCAAGAACAGGAATACATGAGGTATTTTGAGACTTCTGCTGTTCCCTTTCAGTCAAAGCCTGGCAGGGCAGAGGTATCGGGAATCTGCAGAAGAAACCAGACTGAACTTTTGATCCAGAAAAAAAAATGTCACTTTCTTAATCCAAACGCACAGGCTTCAACTTTATAAGGACACTTGTGTTTTTCCTTTTTTCTGTGGTTAGACTGCCATGGTGGAATCGAAGGGTTCTGCTTACGCTATACAAGCTCCAATTTAATACCAATTAAATATTCTGTAGATGATTGAAAAAGTGTTCTAAATTCAAATTGTTTTGTTTTATAGTGAATATAGTTATTGTCATTCTTCATTCAATCACTGAACAGTCTTAAATTGGTTGCAGCTATGCAAATGACAATTCTGCTGTTCCCATTGAAGTTTTGCAGAGGCCACGCAATCTGACTGCTAACCATTCCTCCTTTGTAATACAAGTACAGATCTATAAGTGCAGGTCTGTAGCAGATACAGTTACTTTACCAGATTCTGCTCTAATTTGCAAATCGGATTCTGTCCTGCCAACCTGAACACATCCTGACACTGGAGGTCAAGAATCGGGTTTTGTGGGGCAAGAGCTGTGGCAGAAGCAGGATCTTCTTTCATGTGGCCTTCTGGCTAAGAGGTAGGGAACAACTTCATAGCTAACAAAGAAACATTTTTCTACTGGGTTTCAGAGTGGGTAGGAGCTGATCCTGACACCCAAGAGCCTACAGTTCTGTTTCAGTTACCTCATCTGTAATATGGGTGAATGATACTTATCACCTAAAGATGCAAAGTCTTTGCTAATAAAAGCATTTCTCAGCCCAAGGCTGTTACTCTTCCTCTTAGGTTCTGTCCCATCCACAGCTCTTCTATCAAGTTGTGAGTTTGCTGGCAAGAGGAATCAAGTCTTATGGTTTGGGAAGCATTTATGATGCTCCACAGTACTGTCTACCACTTTTGTCAGCAAATTCAAGAATGGCCTTACCCCATCTCTCGACATTTATCTCTCTGTTGTCCTTCAGGTCTTTGACTTCCTTGCTTATTTGCTCTCCTTTTTGTCTTTGCTCCAGCCCAATGGTATTTCTATTCTTTATCTCCAGCAGTCAGTTAACTTTTGTTTGTTTTATTTTAATTACTCCTGATTTCTAGATTCACATATGACACTAAAAGCCTGGGAGCTAACCCTTCGAGGTGAGAAAGAAAAACTGGATCCATGAGACCAAGGTGGATATAATGAAACCAGAATATGGACAGAAATTATACTTCATCTAACTCTTGCCTTGAAGCAGAAGTATCGCAAGGTAGAACTTCAACTCCAACAGATGTTAACTTGTTCTTAAAAGGCTCTACTAAGCCTACTCTACTCTCACCAAGTCCCTATTTAGTCCACCCCTAGTATTGCTAGTATTTTTCATGCAAAGAAAACCAATGACTCTTTTTAGTTGACTTGAACAACTGATCACCATCTGCTTTACAACATTTCTTTTTTACATTTATGAAGATTTTCCATCTGCTGTACTCCTACCTAGTTCGTGCCTATTTTCAAAAGATGTTGTAGAGAAGACTGACGTACTCTTCCTTGTAAAAGCCTCATTAAAAAAAAAATAAATATCTGTAACATGGAGCTATGGCTGTGTGTGTGTGGGTGTGTGTAGCTGGTGGTGGTGGCCATGCAAGTGTCGAATATTTGGACAGCTTCTGTGTACTTATTTATCTCTGAGGACCCACACAGAAAATAATTCTTTGAATTAGAATTTTACATACTACTAGTTGGATTGGTCTATTTTTAGCAAATGTTTAATCTCTTGAAGGATTGTGTTTCTATATTCTGCCAGAATTGATCAATTACGCTATGGCTGTATGACTTTACATGCAACACTCTACCTTCAGAAAATAAGTCTACAGCCATAAAGCTGATAATATGCTCTTACTAAATCTGATTGTAAAAGTTCCCTTTATATTAGTTTTGGAAATACACCTGCTGGTATATTTGCCTTCCTCAGTAGGACTCAAGAAGACGGAGCCAAGCTCCTAACAGTAGTGTTTGGTGGGATGATGCAGCAATGGGCGTAAGCTAAAACAAGACTGTATATGAGGAGGAACTGTTTTCCCATGAAGACAGCCAAGCAGTGGAGCAGAAGCCCAGGAAGACTGTGCAGTCTCCATCCTTGAAGGTTTTCAAGACCCACCTGCATAAAGCTGTGAGCAACCTGGTCTGATCCTGCAGCTGACTCTGCTTTTGGCAGAAAGTTGGGTTAGAGACACCTGGGGTCCCTTCTAGGCTGAACAGGTCTATGATCTTGTGATCCTGTGACTCTCAGACATGAAACCAAGACATAGACAAATAAGATAGAGAAGCAGACAGAGGTTTCTGACGAGTTTAGTAGACCTCTCCTAAGTGATAGCTCTTGACTCTTAGCACTCACTTCTTCTAGGGAATTAGTCAGAAAAGAAATCCACTACAGTTGTTTCCCCGAACACAAATATTAATGGTACTCATGATATTTTTTTAAAAGAAACATTTAATTTGGCTGCAGTCCCTAGAATAAGACCCTGTATCTGCTTGAGTGCTTGTAGTCTCTGGTGGTCTTGGGCTTCCTCAGAAGCAGAGCAGATCATCTCTTTTGCCTGAATTTCTGGTACCTTCAGAGTTTTCATATATACGTATACCTGATATACATCAGCAGATGCAACTCTGTATTTATTTGCACAGAGATGGGGGTATGGAGAAGCTGAGAAGACCCTTCACTGTGTCCTGTCTCTCATTGTTATGATTTGCTCTATATGCCATTAAATTCAGGGGAGGCATCAGGTAGCAAATGAAGCTGGAGAGTCCATTTGCAGGGCAAATACCAGAGATGGGTTAACAAGGAAATGCTTTCACTTATTGCAGGTTCTGGATCACATTTTCCATTAACTACCCCATCTCTCAAAAGGCTGGTTGCTGCTGAACACCTTTCACATTGGCTTGCCAGCTCCCTCAACAGTGACCCATTTACCAGGAGAGCAGCTGGATGTGTTCTCACTCCAAAAGGAGTCACATGGCCGTGCTTCCAGTTAGGATGCACTGTTTTGTAGAGAGCACCAAGCAGAGTCGTGTTACCCAAGCCTTTGTTTCAGCTCAGTGGTAAAAGCTTCTGGATTGTCTTTTGCTCAAGTTGGTTCTCCTTCAAAAAGCTGAATTATGTGTGTGTGTGTATGCAAGCATATAAAGCTTATTCTGTAACCACTCTGTGCTGGATGCAAACATTTGTAGTTCTGTTTTGCCTATGCGTGGGCCAGTTGGCAAAGTTTTTTTCATAGCAATTTAACAATCGAAAGTGGCAATGCCTAAACGTTGCTCTGTTTTCAAAAGTATATTTAAAATTAACGCAGCTTCCAAGGCTGGGTGCTGACAACCCTAAGGAGTACTCAAGTACTCCTTTTGTGAGTCCGTTTCAGTCAATGGTGACGTTGCTTAAAGAGTAAGAGTTGAGCCTTTGTGAGTAAAGGTAAAAGCGCCTGGCCTCAAGTTAGCAATAAATAGAGGTAAAAGTTAATGTATTAGCTAGCGTGTTCCCCATATATATACGGTTGTTCATATTTTTTTTGTAAGAAGAAAATTGTGTGTTCTAGTTACAGCTTTTATTTTTCCCCAGTAAGGAAAATAAACTTTGTCTACAGCACACAGGTTAAATGCCTCAGATTCATTAGGTTTGAAATTTGAAATATTGATTTTCACTCTTGTGGTAGAAAACTGGCTTCTCTAACACAGAATTTGAGGCTTGGGGTGTGATTTTCCCGAAAACCTAACCAAAATCTCCCACTGCAACTTAGGCTCATTACTTCTGCAACTGCATTCCTCCTTCCTGCTCCGCAATTCTTTCCTCTGCAGTGTGCAAGCCATGAGTTGTTGTGGATGATGACAAAGTGAAATACAGAGGTAGGTTTGCCAAAATAAAGCTGATTATTTCCCTCAATTCCTAGCCTAAGCTTTATGGAGAACAGGAGAACCCTGAAGCCCTGCAACTCACTCCTGAGACTTAAAGTTGTCCTTAGTACGTGCTTGAGATTTTGATGATAGCTTTCTGTGTTGTTAGTAACGCTTAGTGAAACTTATTTTCTTATCCTTCTACAGTCTGAAATGTAATCCTTTAAACATATGAAGCCTTTTTTTTTCTTCTCTCTTGCTTTAGAAGTGTAGTTTTCCTTATAAATTCCATCCACCGTTATAGTTAAGCGATCTCTGTCTAGAGCACATGCACAAAAAGAAGATTATTTTTTATTTTTAATGGAGCATGGAAAAAATCTTCACAGAAAGCATCTCTCTGGTTTACAAAGGAATGTAATGAGCAGGACCAAACCTGTCAGCTCTCACTTATTTCAGCTGAGACTTGTTCAATTTCAAACAGCTTTTTACAGCATGCTATCTCATTCCAGCAAGGAGAAAATTTCGCAGTGTTATTCAGTGAGACTTCTCACTCATTTAACTGTCATCGCATGAGAATTCCTGTCTCCAACAGAGGTAATGGGAAGGTGCTGTTTGTGAGACCTCTCAGCTTTGTGAGCTGTTCTACATCCAGTGAGTGATCAGGGAAAGATCTGCTCCAAGAGAAAGAGTCTCTGCTCTGAGCCAGGAGGAGCTTTTCCATTTCCACCAGTGGGGAGAAATACTACATTCCAGCTGTAAAATAAGTACATTTGTAAGAAAACATCCCCACGGTAGTGAAGGTCGGTAGCAGGCTGAGGTCAGAGAAAAGATGGATGATTTGGCTTTTGTTAGTCCTGCATATTCTCTGCTGTCAATGAAGGACGTCCTTTGAGCAAAATGTGCTCAACTCTAACCCTCTTCATAAGTATTTAACAGGGAAGGAAACATTTCTCTATATGGTCCCTGTTCTACCTGGAAGAATTGGAGTTGGGTCCAAATCAGCACCCAAACCCCCAAATGATTACATATGCGTATTTAGTCTAGGATAATAACATGATATAAAATACTACAAAAGTCTGTTCATTAAAAAAGAAAAGCATAAGAAAGATGGCAAAACCAAGCTAATTTTACAGAGCGACGCATTCAGAGGCCAGGAAGCCTTTTATAGCTCCTAGTATCTCTGGCAAACAACCTTAACCTCGCTGGCACCCCAGAAACGTGGCCCACGTTACCCAAATGGCAATATATCCCACCGTAGCTGTGACACGTGGTGACCAGTTTCACAACCAAGCTGTCGCCCAACAAAGTCAAGCTCAGGAGCGTGTGCAGGCGCTGCCTTTGTTGGTAGCCATCTCAGGGCTGCACGCAATCTAAGCTGTGGAAGTGGGAGCAAAAATCCAAGTGGTTTGGGAAAGTGTATGTCCTGATTTCTGGAAACAAGGCAATGGTTCTCTCTGTGTAGAATGGAGATTTTTTCCCTTGTCTACCCTGTTTGAACCTGGCAAAGAACCCCACGTGCTGAAACTGAATTGATAGAGCAGTTTGGGAAAAGTGCATGAGCACCTTTTGCTTCAGAAATGACCAACGTTACTCACCTGCCACTTGCTGATTAAAGGTTGGGCCTCATTTCAGTGCAGATGACAAGCGGAATTTGCAATAGCTCTTGGTTCTGCTCTTGTTCTTTTTCTCCTCCTTCTTCTGTATACAAAGGAATGCAAGTGTGTCCCTGAAGTCCATGCTGATCTGATGGAGAAGCAAATCTATATGCTTTCTTCTCTCATCCTATTGCTTCCATGCTGGACTGGTCAGAATTTAACCTTTAGCAAGACCTGTTAAGCAGTGGCTGGATCCAGCTATCTTCTTCCTTTCACCAGTTAACTGGCTGTCTGGCCTTGCCATTTCAGTGGGAATTGTGATTGCTTTGGTTGTTTTTAATTGATAACTGGAAGCTTTCTTTAGGAGGATGTAGTCTGAAATCACTTAGAGGGAAGAGGAAGAACTGTGTGTATGGCTACAAATATGAAAGACAAGCACCCATAAGCATGTCCGGGGGGGGGGGGGGGGGGGGGCATGCTGTCTTCTCCCCAGTGACAAGGACCCTCATGCCCTGATGTGGCAGCTCGGAATTTATTCCATCATATTGAGAAATTCCCCCAACCGAAGCTTCAGCCATCTGTGCGACCAGAAACGTAATCAATCCAACCAGTAAATCATAGCACCCCAGTGTTTTGGGCAACACAAACCGTTCGGTATGTTAAAACACTACTGAATATTGACAGCAGGATAGGATTTGTGAGGCCTCTCATGATCAATCTCTTTCTATTTAAATAGCTGATAAATTACAGTCTGAGGAGTTATGACATGCCTCTTGGTTAAGAGCAATTACGTTTTTAACGGATTCCTACACTTTTTTCAGTTGGGGCTTTGAAATCTGAGTTATAAGCCACACAGGAGCAGGAATATAAGCTCTTCTTTCACAGATCAGATATGATGGATACCTGTGTTCATCCTGTATGTTTTCTTTCCTTTGTTTCTGATCATATTGCAGACCACCAATTTGGGTGTTTTTTTCTGAGTTACAACTAAGTACTTTTTTCCACAGCAGATTGTTCTCACGTTTATCCAACTTTTAGTATTTCACTTGTCAAATAAGACCTTCTTAGATAAATAAACATGTATTTTTTTTCTAGCTTGCCTGCTATTCTCTGTGAGGTAACAATAACAAGCAACGGTTACAAAAACCAGACACTGATAGCTGTACAGCGTCTCAGACCAGAAAGCATGCATTCTCCAGGCTGGCTGCAAAACACAAGTAAAAAGTCCTGTCCTTTCAATTGTTCTGACTTCTAAATCCCAGCTGAAGGAAAATGTATAGCTCAGCCTGTCCCAGAGCTGCTTGCCCTAGCATCCGCTTTCTGTGATGCTGCAAAGGCAGGGCATCCACTCTTCCTCCATGCAAGACCGCCAGACGTCAAAGGGCATATCCCATAAATCCCTCAGCTATGTATCTTCATCTGTAGATATGGCATCTTGATGGTGTTGGCTGCCAGGACAAGGTAGAGCACTGTTCAGTTTACCGTGCTTCAGAGGAAAACGTTCAACTAACCTTTCAAGAAAACCATTTTGGGTTGATTTTGCTATGATTTACTGGCTTGGATTGCTTATGTTTCTGGTAGCAGAGATGGCTGAAGCTTTGGTCAGGGGAATTTCTCAATATGATGGAACAAATTCTGAGCTGCCACGTCAGGGCATGAGGGTCCTTGTCACTGGAGAGAAGACAGCATGCCCCCCCATGCAGACATGAGTATGGGTGCTTGTCTTTTGTATTTGTATCCATACACACAGTTCTTCCTCTTCCCTCTAA
>NW_009615717.1:0-425 GCF_000690535.1 Cariama cristata | reverse complement strand
AGTAAAGTAATGATTAAAATGTTAGAGTGCAAATAAATAAAAGAGATGTTATTCAGGAGTGAGTAATGACTAAATTTAATTGCGGCTATTACTTAATGAAGGAGGCAGTAATAATTCCCAATCTGTATTGTAATTAAAAAAAATAATTTAGAAATCCTTTTTAAGTGATAAAGAACTAATGGGGAGTCATTAATAGCTAAATTTAAACATAGCCATTATTAAATAAATTGCAGACGTTAATGACTCCAAACTGGAAACAAAATAATAGAGTTTTAGATTTTAAGACAAATGGAATTGGAAACTGATCGTGAGTCTTTAATGCTTAAATTGTAAAATAGCTGTTAAGTAAAGTTGGAGGCAAGAATGACTTCCACTTAGAACCAAAACCGTAATCACAGCTTTAGATTCTTAAATAAAGAGAAATA
>NW_009615716.1:32084-32796 GCF_000690535.1 Cariama cristata | reverse complement strand
CAGCAGCAAGGGGTGAGCTGCTCGCTGCAGCCGGGGCGGGAGTGGGGAGCTCACAGAGGTGCCGGGGTAAGAAGCATGAGAAGGTCTTGGCTTGCCTCTGTAGGACCACAGAAGGCTGGAGTAACAGGACCTACCCTGGTACTCCTGGACGCGAGGGCTAACCCACGAAAACTCAGTGTGAGATTTGGGTAGAATCTGCGATGTGAGCTCCGTGGAGCACTCCCTTAAAAAGTAGAATCCAGTTGTAAGAACAACTAGACTAAGCATAAAAGAAAAAGTAGAGAATAGGAGGGTTGAGAAGAAAGTCAAACAGGACAAGAATAACTACAGAGTTTATAAACTCACACCCCCGTGCGTACAAGGCTACTTAGGTTCTTTAGCTGAAGGCCAGAGGGAATTTTCTTTGGTGTTAGGAGCCTTTCATTGTAGGGGTGTGTGTTTAAGACTTCTGTTGGTATGATTAATGCCATGTTATTGCGGTTTGGAAACAGAAATAATGTGCGCTGAAACATGGAGTATGAGGATGTGCAACATAAGCAAGTTGTGGCGGTGCTTGCCCAGGGTCAGCTGGGTGAACAGATGGCTCCTGTCGGGAGGAAGGAGGAGGGTTACTTAGCAGGCTTCTGCTTGTTAATGCAGATGTTTGGGTTATTGTTCAAAGAACGGTTTACACGAGTGCCTTTGTGAAAAGAGAGGAATCTGATATCCTGCT
>NW_009615716.1:0-32070 GCF_000690535.1 Cariama cristata | reverse complement strand
TGCTGAAAGGATGATTTCTGTTAGCTGGTTTATTGTGTGTGTTATCAAGAGCACTTCTAAAGCATATCCTCTGGAAGAACACTGATGTTCCAGGTAGTGCAGCGACTTACTTAAACAGCATTTTTCTCCTCAGCTGTGACTTAGTGTATACTTGTCTGGGAAAGTCTATGGTTTAGGAGCAGTTAAAATGACAGTTTTTCTTTGTGTCTTGCTTTTTCTATGTGGGCAGCAACATTGGATGTTTTTTCATTTATTTTCGTTTTTTCTTGACTAATTATGAGCCGAGTTCTACCATTTTCTGTGGATAGACTATTTGTGCTTTTCCTGCTTTACAGAAAGAAAAGCAGGGAATAGAGGATTGGCAGAATCTGTAGGTTAGGTTTTCCTAAAGGAATTCTGTTCTGATCTGGCTTTGTCTTATGAAAAAGTAGAGTGTGACTCTGCTACTGAGAACCTGTTCCTGATAGCGCTATTACCAACACCTGAGAGCTGTTGTCTCCAACTTGCTGTCTGGAAGCCGACCCTGGGTGGCTGTGCAAGCTTTTCAGTAGCTTTTTGCAGCTTTGCCTCCTGACAAGGACAACTTGAGTCATGAAGAATACTGGTGGGTGAGGGACAGGGCAGAATGCAGGTAGCGTAGTTGAAAGCGGAGATGTTTGCGTTGCCTGATTAGGGATTGCGGCTCCTTAAGTGTCACTTTGAAATTAAGTTTGCTTTGTAATAACTTGCTGTTGCATAGAAAGAGAGCTTTGGTGTATCTGACTTTTGGAAGGGTGATGGGCTTTGGTTGTGCCTTCTCCATCCCTTGGATTAACTTTCTTTCCTCAGCCCAGTGGGAGCAAAGGCAAAGGTGACTTGAACTCGCAATATCTGAGTAAGGGTGCCTTGCGTGGAGTGTGAGTGGTGGTTTAGGTACTTGCTTATGATTATTGGGGTTTCTCTTGAGGAACTGCAGTTCTGTATTGCCCTGGGCCTTTCTTACTGTGTTCATCTTCTGGATTTGTCAGTGCCATTGGATTTGAAGATGTATCGTCTCCATAGGAAGCATCAGTGTGGCACAGCACAAGGTGCTCTATAAGTGGATAAACACCTGTACTTAAGGGCTTATGGAAGATTAAACTGAAGGAGGTAATAAACTAGTTTGTCGTAAATTGTGTGACTTCTCACTGTCGCCTTTTTGGTAGTCATCAAGGATTCTCTGAACAACAGTGGGAATTTTGAATGTTCATAGGAAGTTTTCCAAATTAGTGTAGTGTGGAATAGCTTGCTCAAAACTAAGCAAAACATAGCAGGAAATGGAGGTGCGGAGGGTGGGAGAAGGTAAGTCAGTGGTATTGCTTTTTGTTTAATATATTCTAAGCATCTTGAGCTTTTTAACCTTTTTGGGAGAGGGCACTGTTAAAAGTGTGTTCCTGTGTTTGTGGGAGCAAAGGGAAAAATTGGTAAGTACCAATGTTTTTTAATTTTGGACAAGTTAAGCAAAACTGTTAATTCCCTAATACCACTTCTAAATAGTATATAGTGCTATTGCAAAAGCCAAGTGGATGGCAAGATGGGACTATCACTGCCGAAAGTCTTAAAGTGTCGGCGTGAGGATGTAGAAGGAAGAACTGTTTCCTCTTTCCCCAGGCTTTCTGGTGTAAATAAGTGAGGTTATGAGAACTTGTAGAGCAATGGCTAAATTTTTTGTGTGCTCTTCAAACTGTCACAAAGTATTTCAAAACCTAGTGCTGTATAACTTTGTAGGCTGGATTTAGCTTGGTCCTTCATGTGTGCATCTATATGGCTGTCTCCATTCTTTATTACACTGCAGCAGCAGTGATTCCTTCTCTAGGAACACATCTCTTCTACGTGCATTAGAAGCGGTTTTCATCCCTACTATGTTTGAAAAACTTCGTCTAAGTGTAACTCTTTGGACCTTTCAATAAGAGGTAAATGATGTTCCATTTTCAGCTGAAGCATTTCAGAAGTTTTAAACCTGTAAAAAAAAAACCCACAAATATAATTACTTTGTCTAACATGGCTGTCGTTGTGGTATTAAGTATGTTTGCTCTTATGAAAGCTAACTAGTACCTGTTTTGACTTGTTCAATATACATAACTTAAATATGTGTCTGTTTAATAGGAGCATTTCTGTACTTTAAGTTCAGTAAGAAACAAAACATTTATGTCCTGAAAACTTCTAACCACTCTGTACGTAGCGCTCTGCCACTTAAAGGCAGTAACTATATCTACTCTCAGGCATTTTACATTTGGGGACTGAAGTCTCCTATCAGCCATCCTAAACCTAGGACATCCCTGGCTCCAGACAGTGTGAAATAGTAGTCAGGCTTCTAGGGAGATCTCAGCCAGTCTTTTTTTCCCCTTCCTTCCAAGGTACTGTGGGAAAAGGCTTTCTTTGCACTTCTTTAAAGTACTGGCTCTTACTTCTAATTGAGGTGTGAAACACAAAATGCAGTGGATCACTAACGTTTCCAACCTCTCACTCTTCTGCTGTTGGCTTGGTTGAGTGTGAGCAGTTATGGTAGTTTGTACGCTCCTTACCTAGCAGATCAGCACAGTATGGAAATAACTGCTTAGCTGAAGTACCAGCTAGTCTGGTGGTTTTGACTTGAAATGTTGTGGTGTGTGTGGTGTTTTTTTTTTTTTTTTGCTACCTGAGTTTGCCTGATTGCTTAAACTATAGCTCTTTGTTACTAAGTCTGATTTTATGTGATTACCTGAACGGTGGGGGAGGTGACTCGGAAGTCTTTATTTTATAATTTGAAAAAACTTGCCCATTGCCTTATAAAAACACAGGGATACAGGTGGAGTGTGATGATAGGGGTTTGAATGCTGTATCAATACTTCTGAGACTGCCAAACTAATGGCGTAAATACTGTTCCAGATATATACTCAGTGAAGACGGGTTTATTTTGCTTAAAGTGAGAATGTTCTACGGATGTGGCTTTCCTATAAACACAGGAATCTACTCTTGACATCAGTGGCGTGTACCGAATGTATAACAGTACTGGACTGAAACGTCCTTCTAGTGCGTGCAGTAACAATCACCAGTTCAGTGATTTGAGCCCTTCACTTGTTGCATGTGTTAGTGCTGATGCAAAAGTAGTTGGAACTTCTGGTTTCTTGATCCAGGAAGCACATAAGTACTGAAATAACTTTTAAGGACATTTGTAACTGTCTCCGAATTTTCAAAGTACTTTGCAATTGCTGTTGTAACTGCTACTCTGTGTAATATTCCTATATTCAAGGCTCAGTAATGCATCCTGGTGCAAGTCTGACTTCCATCCAAATCAGGACTCTGTGTTCAACCTTGGTATGTGGCCTGAGTAGGAGGTCAGGGACCAGAGCAGCGCAAAATTCTGTTTGTATGCTTTTAATGTTCTTGTTGAAAAGCTTCTCATTGGAACAGACTTTGGTGGCTTGATCTATTAGCAAGGTCCCAAAAGATGCTTTCTGATATTCATAAAATCCTCAGTTCAGAGACTTGTCTTCCATAAGGCAAAAGTTAATTTCTGCTAGAAAAGATAATGAGCAAAAAGCCTTCAGTGTTCACTTTTGAACTGTGTAGGGTCTTAAAACTCAAACCAGTGAGAATGAATTTCTCGTTTTGTGAGGCAGGAGCACCACCACTAACAGTTTGGCACTGAAGACTGTAATAAGGCTTCTCGAAGCACCTCAAGTCCTTTGTTAAACAGGCTGTTGCCTAGCTGTAGTCCCAGGCTGTCCCATCAGTGTCTGCAGGATGCTTGCTGGTGACGAAATTGTAGGTACAGTCTGAATTCTTCCTTAATTTCTGCTATATGTTGCATTAAATGAAGCAAAGTGCGTTGCTTTCTTGGCTTGTCAATAGGTACCGTAGAAGCCACTTGTGATATATTCCATTTTCAGCTGAAGCATTTTAGAAGCTTTGAAATATGGAGAAAATGGAACAAATATAATTACTTTGTCCAACATGGCTGTAGCTGTGGCATTCAGTATGTATTATACAAGTCTAATCACATATTAAACTCATACGCTAACTCTTTTCAGTTCTACGTAGATACTGTTCTTAACTGAAAAGAAATACTCCAATGTTAATACTTCTCATCAATTAGCAAAATGTTAATTTTCCTGCAGTGCAGCTGTTACTGATACTCTAGTCTATCACAATGAAAAAAGGTTTGGGTACAACTATAGAAGGATTCTTTTGGCCATTAAAACTCACTAAAAGTAAGTTGTATTGTATGCCTGGTGTTGGTATTGTGTTTCCAGACTGTGCCAATGTATTTGAAGTTGCTACATCTTTGGTCTTCGTGGGCTACTGCTAGGAGCAGAGCCCCATGGCAGTTAAACTGTTGAATTTTGCCGAGATGAAATGTCTGGATGAAAAAAAAAAACCCAAACCCAGATGTGAGAGTTGTAGTGCCCTTCTGCCTCCTGCATGCTGAGCTCTCTGGTATCCTGAAATTGTTTGGGTGTTTTGGCATCGTGATGGATTTCATGCGTCAGCAGTAACAACACAGCAGGGGAGTTAAACTGGGTCTTTCTCCTCTTTCTTAGATACAGTGACTACCCAAGTGGCTTCCAGGTGCTGGAGCCAAAGCGTGGATGCACCCTGACTTCATGCAAACAAAACTGGCTTCCTACTTTATTGGATAAATACTGGCCCCTGTTCAGCAGCGTGTATTCCCTTGTGACTGCATTACTACTTACTCCTCCGCTGCTGGTGATCTCTGTCCAGAGAGGTTTGTGAGCAGGAAGACACTCAGTGTTTTTGGCGATTCCTTGTGTAGTTGGAGTGCAGGTGGAGCCAAAGCAGGTCTCTTCCAGGACTTGGAGGTGGCACGGACAAGAAATCACACTTTGTCCCTTGCTGTTCAGTTGTGTGTCCAGCCTTCTGCTCGCTGCTACACACCTTGCTGTCCGCCTGCTGCTGGGCTGTAGGAAAGGGTAGAAGAGTTAAGCAATTCTCGTAAATTGACGTAAGTAGAACTCAAGAACTGTAGTAACTGCTTTCCATATAGCTTCTGTGGACTATAAAGATATTTGGTCAGTTTTGAGAGAAATGTAAGTATCCATTTCTTTTACCATTCCCCATTTGTCAGTAGAACAATAGCTGCTTGAGTTGTGGTGACACTTGGAATTAATGGTGTTAACACTAGAGTTAGATGTCTAAATGCCAGAGTGCTAGTTAACTTGTGACTGGTTTTGATTTTTTTTCAGTAATCTTCGTATCAATGCTGTGTGTTTACTGTGAAGCCTCTTTTGAGTTTGCACAGTAACTAAATGTGGTACCAAAATTCCTATATTAGACAGTAGTATTTCTAGGTTAACTGTTCCACTCAGCTCTGTTTTATTGAGTTGTACTTGCCAGCAGGGCTACTGAAAAGCAGGGGCGTATTTCTATAGTGATGACCTGACAATATTGAAGCATGCCGAAACAATATCATGGCTACAGAGCTTTTAGCAGTGTTTCTAAACAGTCTTTGTCTAATGTATTTGTTACTGAAAAATAGCCAGGAGTCTGTTCCCCATTCTACAGGGGTTGCATGAATAGAGAACAAATGGAAAGGCCTTTTCTGTTTGCATGCTTTAGGAAAAGCCTCCAGGGTACAGGATTTGGAAACAAAAATGCTATCACTTCTATTAAATGCAACCACGAGATCTTGTTTTTAGGTTAAACCGAGCGTAAGCAGTTGTGCTAATGCCTGCTCTGTATTAAGACTGCCATGAGCGCTACTGTAGGAGGCCTTTCTAGTGGAAGTAATACTTGCTTTGGCAACATCAGTTACATGAGTTCTTCCAGTCTTTCACTGCCTACGTATGGCAGAAGTGGGTCAGATGCCTGGGCCTGGCTTGCTTAGTAATTGTTCCTGCGAATAGGTGTGTGTTAAGTGGTGTATGGTAAAAGCACTAGCATCAAGCAGTACTCACTCTCAGCTCTTGAATTTGAGAGTGTTTCAGGTACCTGAGCTGTCGAATGGGTAGCTGCCGGTTTGTTCTACTTGCCACCCTTGGAAATGGGTCCACGTGTTCTCAAGGAGGTCCTGTTTTCTTTATGGTGACCAGCCTGAAGGTGAAGTTCATCTTGGAGTTCCAATCCGAATCCTCAAGGAAGGGGTGTGGAAGTGCTTTAGATGGCTGACTGGGAGAATGTGGAGCTCTATTTGGCTGCACATTGCTAGCACACGTGCACTTCTCCAGGAGGTAACCTCGCTGCCTCTACTACTGGCAGCCTTTGCCTCGTTGAGAATGATTCAATAGAGTAAAGCTTGACTTGATGAAAAGTTTTGGGAAACGGCAAACTGTGGGAGTTGTGATGCAAAAATTCCATGTTAATAGATGGAAGAACTGTACTGGAAAACTACTGCTGAGTTTGTCAGCGCACTGTTTGCTGCTTTTCGTTTGAGTGTTATCAAAAGAACTAATCCTTGGTACTTTAGTAGTATGGTAGTGAACTAAGTTATGTGAATGACACTAGTTTTTTTCCAAGTTACACAGTGATTGCATTCAGAAAAATCTCTACACTGCCCTAGAAACAGTGGGGCCAAACTTACAGCTGTACTGATGTGTATCCAGACTCATCTAACAGGGTTTGGTAGTGTTCCTGTGACTCGTGCAGTGGTGTAACTTGAAACATGACTTAAGTGAATTAAGTTGCAGGTGTAGAGGAGACATACCTTCTGATGTTTGCACACCTGTTTAAATGTCAAACTTGTGTAGTTAAGCAAGGTGTGCATAGTTAACAGCTGTTGCTTTAGAAAGAACAGTTTGTGTTTGGTTGTCTGCTTACAACCTGTTCTCTGAGCTGCAGACCTGGTGTTCTTGGAGTTGGGTACCAGGCACTGCTTTGGAGAGAAGATGGTTCTGGTCGGGCCTGGTCAGAGGGCTAACCTTCGCAGGTTTTCATCTTTAGTGGCCAGAGTTGTGCTATGAGTGAGCGAACTGCCTGAAATTTTTCTACCTGTTCACCTGTAAATTTTAACTTCTTTCTGAGCTTCGATTATCGTGAAGTCGTGTACAGTGCATCTGTCTGTTGGGAGAGAGCACAAAGCTATTTCATCTCTATTTGTCCTTTAGAGAGCTGTTCTTCAGAGCCAAATTAATCAAATACTCATGCTCAGCTTAGAGGATTAGTTAGCTTTTCATAAGAAGTTTTCTTTTTGAACAATAACATGCACTTGCTTTTTATACATACGCATGATTACTGTTCCTGGTCCGCATGGTGAAAGCTGACTGTGCCTCACTAGCACTGTGCCTAGTTTCTGTAGGCATCTGGCATGTTACAAGAACAGAATATATGGAGTGACTTAGTATGTGTAAGGCTCATTCAAAAGAGCCTTATTGTGTTGGTGTTAAGATAATCACTAGAGTTAGAATATTGTTTGGACTAGTTAGCTGTGAAGTTGGTAAATGGTAGAATGTTGTTAAACGTTTCAGCTTGAATGCAGTCAGACAAATTCTTGCTTTAATATAGCAATGTGTTATTCAGGGGAATACTTTGATATAAAAATCTGCCAATGCTTGCTTTCTAATTAGTATTGCCTGGGGAATTCGCTTGTAGGTCTGAACTGTTAACTTGATTAACCCGGATTTTTTTAAGTCAGAAGGTACTTCTGAGATATGTGTTTAATTATGTTCTGTATTTAAGAAAGGTTATTACACATGAGACTAAGCTGATGTGCCTTAAAGTACTTATAGTTGGAAGAAATTATTATAGTGTTTCAAGGAAAGAACTTCTCTTCATTTATACAATAAATGCAGTATGTTACATGCTTTAAACCTGGCTGTGTGTTTTCACTCAGTTGGCTTAGTTGGTGTAATCTCTGTTAAAGTCTGACCACCTGAAATGTTTGTGAAATATCACATGGAGTATTTGACTACATGATTCTGCTGAGCAGCAGTAGCAATAGTAAGTCTATAGGCTGTAGTGCTAGAAGTGCTGTCATACTGCCTTTTTTAGAGATCCAGTTGTTACTTTGATTTTCATCAAACCTAGTAGGAGTTTGTAATTGCTTGAAGAAGAAACTAAGTGAGAAGATGAGATCTTAACTGTTTAATTGATCATTTTGTTTAACTTGCCCATCTGATTCTGCTCTAGTGTCCAAAATAGAGCTTCATAAAACAAGTTGTGCCATGTTGTATCTTGTTACTGTTTGATTTTGGAAGATGGAGGCAGTATCTCATTAGATGGCTTGGAGCTGATCATGGGGAAGCTGAGAGGGAGAAGAAAATGATTAAGGCAAGTAAGTAGTCTTGGAGAATGAAATTCTCTAACTTTGTATGTACGTAAGAGAAGAGAACCTCACTGAACTTAACTGTTCGTGGATCAAGGTTGTAGTAAGTGTTTTATGCGTGGCAGTCAATTGTGAAAGGCAGATCATGTAGATAAAGCATTTGATTATACTAGTCCTTCATGATTTGTGAATAGTAAGGCCGTGGATTTCAATTGACCTGTGAAGCTTATTGGTGGGAGAGAACCAGAAAAGCATTTCACATAGAGGACCAGGCTTATCTTGATACTTCTAGGAAATTTCAGTAAAACAGCATCTTGCCTGTGTTCATGGAGTTGAGTTGTGTTAGTGCTTCAGGAAACAATTTGTCTTTATTGAAAAGAGTATCTTAGGGTTTTCAGTTCCTTGGAAATATAAGACTTGTTTAAAAAAAAAAAAGCCAACCAAAAGGATGCCCCAAAAGACACTCAAAACTCCAGTCACAGGTGGTCTGACTCTTGCAGAGCTTACAGACAGTACTGGGCAAAAGACACCTGAACCACAGCTGCAAGCACTCAGTTCTTAAAACTCCAACTCCTGCTGAGGCCCAGTAGTTAACAGTGGGGAAGGTGCTGAGCTAACGCAATGGGAGAAAGTAAGGCAGAGGTGCTCTTTTTACTCTAAAAATATTTTTTTCCCTCATAATGGAACACTACATGCTACTGGACAGACTCAGTCACTCGTACAGCTCAGCCAAGTTCTGCAGCAGGATGGGTTTCCTTGCAGTGTCTCAAGAAGGCACATAGATGACAGGGTTGGAACTACTGTGTTCAGAGTGAAGACTTTGCAAGATCAAGAGTCTTAATCTCTTTTAGGTTGGTTTTGGTAACTTGACAGCATGGGAGGTGGCTTATTCGAGCTCATTTAAAAAATGAATGGTAAATCATCTTACCTTGGATACTTTTTTCTTGAAGTTGTATTCATGCCCATCATGGCTTTGATGTGAAGAAGACAAGAAATTACGTAGGCTAGTGAGACTAGTTCGTGCAGTATACTTTTGTTTTAGGGTAGAAGAAATAGCAATACAACTACTCAGGAAAAATAGCCAGAAAAGATCAATCTGAAAAAGTTTGTATTGTTCTGGAGGTTTATTCATAACTGAGTGTAGAGTGGTTCTGAGCTGGGAAGTGAGGCATTGTAAAAATGGCACTGCAGAATTCCTGACTTCTCCCACATTCGACTCTGTTTCCCAACACTTAAATTCTGTGTTCTGATGATGGGTAAGCACTTGTTCAGGTGCTTGGAACTGAGGTGAAAGATTGCCTGTTCATGGTGCTTAAGTTTGGATGGGTAGTAAATTCTCTGAGTAGTTCATTCAGTAATCAAGGTGCCAGTGCTTAAAGTGGGAGTGCCAGCCTGCTGGGTCTGTGCAATACCTCTGTGCTGCTCTACAGCTCTTCCCCATAACATGGGCAACCTACTGCCTCCGTATTCCATATAGGTCTTTACTGTGTGATCTTTGAACCACTTCTAACACTGCCTTTTAGAAGCCTACTTGAAACTTTTTCATCATCATCCCTGTATGACATTCTGATGAAGTACTAAAATAAAAATCTTCTAACTTACAGCACAGCCAAGTACAGCGTGGTGACATTTCTACCTCGATTCCTGTATGAGCAGATCAGAAAAGCTGCAAATGCATTCTTCCTCTTCATTGCCTTACTGCAGGTATTGTTTTATTGGTTTGCCTCGATTATGAAATGAAACTGTAATGCAGGAAAAGTTGTTTCAGTTAATCATAACTGCGAAGAAATTGAGACAGATATTAATAGTAATATTCATGAGGTGTGCGCTTTATAATTAGAAGGCAACTTGGAGACTGTTTTCAATGTAGTTTGTAACATCAAGCTACTTCTGTTCTTGATCAGTTAAACCAAGAAGTAGTATCATAAAATGTGGTGCTGCTGACAGTGCTGAGAAGCATGTGTGGATCCCTGTGAAGCTGCTGGCTGTAGGTAGTGCAGGCTATCCCTGCTTCCAGGAGAGTTACGTCATTTGAATGCTTTTCTTGTGAAGAGAGGAGAAATAGAATAAAAGGCATGTGCAACAACTCTATTTTCTAACTTTGAGAGCAGTTTCTTCAAACATACTGAGGGTTTAGGCTAGTTTAGCCACTGAAATTGGATGTCAGTCAGGCAGAAATCGGAAAGCTCTGCGTTCTCGTGTTCTGAGAGCTCTGCATGAAGCTCTAAACTTGCTAGAAAATAATTTTAAATATGAATATGAAACGGGTATCTCTTCTCCCTCTGTTCACAGCAAATTCCAGATGTCTCTCCAACAGGAAGATATACCACCTTGGTGCCATTGCTATTTATTCTAACAGTTGCTGGCATCAAAGAAATCATAGAAGACTATGTAAGTATCATTAAGGGGAAGGATGTGCTAAAGACAAAGTCTTTCTAAAGAGCCCCAAAGCGACGCATCTGTGAAGTCTATTGAGTCATTGCTGAGCAGCACCAAAATACCCTTTTGTCTTTCAGAGCTCTGAACTCAACTAGAATTTCTGTAGCACACTGAGACGAAGCATTTTCATTATAGATGGTGAACAAGGAAACAGTAGAAGTCAGGACACTTGTTTCTACATCTTTGAACTTGTTTGTTCATGATTTTATTAGAACAGCCTGGCTAGAAAGACGCTGTAGAGTCCTGACAGATTTGTGGCCTTTCTAGTTTGCCTTGAAAATGGGGCAGGGGGGAAGCAACTTTAGCATAGAGCAAACTGTTCTAGGGAAAGTCTGTGCTAACTTGCTTGGATGCTATTTATTATAAAGAGGTCTTTCTGCTTTGCAAAGTTCTAATGAATAAAATAAACTAGAAGTCAGTCTACACAAACAGCACGTAGAATGTATAGTGGAGCTGTCATCTAAATATATTGTTCCTCACTGTTTGTTTTGTTTTTCTTCTGAAAACCAGTTTTGGAGACTTAGTTTTTTTGCTGTTGATCCAGGTTTGAGCCTGACTTCCAACATGAGGACTGTCACTTTAGAGTTAAATTATATTCTTTTACAAACCGTTGGGATGTAGATGATATATGTTGCTTTTTAAAAAAAAAAAAGGGGGCAAAAATGACCCAATGTATCATCTTGTAGTTTGTCATGTTTCTAGCTCTGATGGTTTTGGAATCTGTAATGAGGTGTAACGAAATGTTTTGTTTCTTTGCAGAAAAGGCATAAGGCAGACAGTGCAGTGAATAAAAAGAAAACAATAGGTAAGACTGAGCAGTCTTTATGTTAAGTATTTAAAGTGCAAATAATGAATACCAGAACGCTTACTTTTGAAAAATTCTATTGCTTCAACAGTCATGATGGTGGGGAATGCATGTCTTGTTGGACTAGGTAGTTACTGGTATGCTAGAATTGTACTTCATCAAGTGTCTCAGACTGGTGCTGATAGTGTGACCTTTGAGGGCAAGGCATGGGAAGGATTATTAGAATTTTTAAGTTCATGTAATTTCAAGGTTGTCCAAAGTTATACAGTTCTCAGCTCCTCCAAGAAAACCAAGCAAAGAAATTTTGAAGTCATTGTTGTAAATGCTGCTCCCTTAGAATATAGGAAGAACTCAGGGGATTTTGTGGATTTGCTTTCCTGAAGTATCACTGAAAGAATTTAACACTGATATCCTCTAAGTTGCCTACGTGTGTCCCGAATGTATTGGCACTACTTGGCACTGAAAACCTGCAGACACTGTTTTTGTTTTCTTCATCTCCCTTAACAGAAACCCTGTGCAGAAAACATGAAGAGTTTATTGAAGCAGCATAGGCTGACCCTAGGGTAGCCAGGGATGGCAACTGCGTGTCCCTGTGCTGACCAGCTGCTCTGCAGCTCCTCTGGGGAGATTGGCAGCTGGAAGGGAGAATGCAGGGATGTGACCTCGGAGTAGAGCCCCTTCCTCCTAAACACATGTAGCTTAAGTGTCCAGAAGCTAGAGGAGCACTTAGAGGAACATGGGGAACTGAACTGAACAACCTGCTCACTCCATGCTTCAGTTAACAGGCATAATGTTTGCGGGACTATTCTTGCGAGTTTCTTCCTTTGTGCTTGAGATCACTTGAGACTGTATATTAATGAACATCAAAAAGCATTGCTTTACCAGTTCTTCACGGTAATTTCTCTATAAGAGTCTGGGCAGATGTTTCAAGTGCAGGAACACTGTATGTATTAGTCATGAGAAATCAGCAATTAACTGGCTGTAGCACAAGAGACCTTGTTATAGGCAATAGCAAAAACTGTCAGAGGTCACGTAGGCAGTTCTAGTTCATTTATAGTTGGAGAACATGTGCCAACAAACACTTCAAGGGAAGTTCATCATAGTAATTGTGGGGACAGCCTTAAACACAAAGTATTCTTAAGGAGCTAAGTGGAACTTAGCACTTGAAAAATTATTTTGATTCAGGTTTTATTTTTTACCTTTGAACACTCTCTATCAATTTCAAAATGATACTTAGACTGTATCCTCATATTTCTTAAGTGGAAGGCTAAAGAGGCTCATTCTTGAGACTTGTATTACGAAAATGAAAAGCTAATTCATGTTCAGGGTGGGATTAAGATGAATTCAGTTTAGGTTCTGTATGTGCCTTGAGACTCCGCTTGTAGCCGAGGGAGGTCTAGTCAATGCAATCAGCGTAGCAAGCAGTTTGGCTCCCTCGGAACTGGACGTGTACGGGCTGCTTGGCTGCGTTCTGCGCTCCCCTGCCTGCGGTGACCAGGCGCTTCCTTCAGTAGCATGTGTGTAGGCTTGGCATTTGTCTTCATGTTTAGGTGGGTTTTTGAGCAGTAGTGTATTGTCAGAGCACATTTCCTATGTTAGATTTACCATTGAAAACATTGGTTTGCTTTGCAGAGTGGGTCTGGTATGTAGAAATTAAATTCCCTTTGGAGGAAACCAAAATGAAAGTTCTGCTCCAGGTCAGCACTGTCCATCTTCAGTAGGAGCTGGAGCGTGTTAGGCTCTGAGCCAGTGTTTCATGTCTTGGACAGCTTCATGGGGCGTATATGGAGATGGCATTGAATCTAGGGACCAGGCTAAATATAATCCCAGGCTGAAGCCCCTGAACAGCGTATTGCATGGATGTAGAGTGCTCAGTAATGACTGTTCTGATGTTTTGATCTTTTCGTTGTCAAATTATAGAATAAGCCATGAGCATGTAATAGTGTACGGGATGCCCTCAAATAGTAGACAAGCACAGGGCTAGCAAACTATTGTACAAGACTGATGGGAAATGCTTGCCCTTCCACAACAGCACTTCAAATGGCCCTGCACACCTAGGTGTGAGGGACAGCATTAAGTCCTACATCTAGAGCGTCAGTACAGTGTTTTCTGTAGAGAAGACAGTCTTTTCTGTCCTTTGGAGTACTCCTATAAAACTGGGTTAAGCAGAGTAGAGGGTGCAGAATTGCAACCCCTAAATTTCTGAGCTGTTGTATGCCTAATGGAAGCTTTCTCTTTAGATTGTGAGGCTATGAGTTTAAAAAAAAGTTGCTTCAGTAATTTACTTGACTAAATTTTAATACTTAAATTGATTTCAGTAAGCATGAAAGCTAAATTGTTTTCTTCAGTAAATTGTCTACAAGACCAAGCTCCAAAGTATCTTTATTGCATATGGACATACAGCAATGCGAACTGTTTGACATGTCTCCAAAATTTTCTGGTGGAAAAGGGAGCTGTTTAAAGCAAGGCACAGGAGATGCCAAGTGTTGCAATTCCCCTCTGAGAGTTTGGGTTTTGAGTTGAGGCTGTAGGTATGTGGCTTTTTCACCTGAGATGCTGGGCTTAGGCCTTCTCCTGAGTTCTGAACTAAGCAGAACTCAATTCAAGCGTAGCTTAGAAGAGGGAACAAAGGGAAATAACAAAACTGTTCTTCCCCTAAACTTCATATACTTATTTGGGTGCAAGTTCAGCAGTTTAGATGCATCACTAGCAGTGCTTCGGCTGCTGCTCACCTGTTTTTTGTTAAATAGTTTACTTCACTGTGATCCATCCACTGTAATATTAAATCTCAGCATTCAGTGCTCCAAAGCATGTAGCCTGAGGACAGAAATCAAGAGGTGGGTGTCTTGTGCTTGATTTGGTCTAACAAAACTTGAGTTCCTCTTTGGAGTGGCCTAACCTGGGTAGGATGGCTGAGGCTGTACTGTGTTCCAGGCAGGGGTCTGGCCTCTTCAACTTTAATCTCCTGCAGGCTATGCTTCTTGAATGTCTTTGAAAGCAGCTGCGTCCAGTTTTCAGTGAAGGCTTTGAGTTTGTTTAGGGGTACTTGATGTGCTCAGGCCTGCACTGGGTTTGGTTACTCTGCAATGATTGGGCATGGATTTTTTGACCTTTCTGTTTAGGCTAGGGTAGTATTAAGTATGCCTAGAAGCATCTAGTGGAACTACTTGAGTGGAAAAGCATGTTCCAGAGTGGATGACCAATGAGCGTGTTAAGACAGCAGTGTAGGACTGGGGCACTACAGAAGCCAAGACCTGTTTCAGTACGTCATTTTCTTGTTTGTTTCAATGAACTTCAGCATTTAGGATTCTCCTTCTGCCAAAGCTGTGGTTTACTTTTCAGTCAAGGTTTGAGCCTGTTTGACAAGTGAGCCTCAGCCTTATGAGGGCAATTGATACAGTAGTGAAGTTGGATGTTCAGAGTCAAAACATACTGAATGAAATGCAAGGAAAAAGGTGAGAAGTGAAAATTCTGGGGTTAAATCATACATAGAGTAAAGATGCTTCCTCATATTAATTAGCAGTGGGCAGTAATGCCCTTTGTTTTAAGGAAGGTCACTTCCTGAGCAAGTAACAGCACTGCCTGTCTGTGGGTTAGTATGAAATGATGCCAAGAAGAAATCAGGCCACCAACTGTTCTTTAGCAGGGGATAAAAATGATGTAAATATCGAGGGCAGATTCTTCCTCTTTCTTGCATGCACATGCCTACAACTGTGGACAAAAGTGTGGTCCCAGCTTCTGAAAAGTACTACTTTAATCTGTCTGTTAGTTCCCGTTCTGGTCAATGTTCCCTGCTGCTGATAACCGTTGTTCTGAAATTTGTCTGAATGCTGGCTATTTATTCCAATCTAACTTTAAACTTTCTTTCCAGTTCTTAGAAATGGGATGTGGCAGAACATTATGTGGAAAGAGGTAAATAAAACTGGGGATGGGAGGGAGCGGAAGAAGGTGTTCAAGAATTACTCTTGTCAAAATAAATTAGGAGACCTAGAATTTCCGCAGGCTCTGTTAGAATTCCCTGTGACTTGGGGTGGGAGGGATCCTTTCTGTTGCATTAGTGAAAATTGCCCTGAGCAAGGCACCTGAGTACCCATCTTGAAATCCTATGTTTCAGTCAAATGCTAATGAACTGTTGTGTTTTTGCTTGGACAGTTAATATGCTCCAGGGTGTAAACAGTGTTTTGTTTTTATTCCACCTCTAGAAGAGTAACTTTCACTGCAATGCTGTACCTCCCCTGAAAGTCTAACAGAGACTTCTTTTGCTGCCTGTGCTAAAAAGTTCTTGGGTTTTGAGGCTAATTAGTAAGCTGTTTGCTCAGGTAAGGAACATAAGCCCTGCTGCTACCTCAGGCACTCAGGACCCATGTTTTGAAGCTCTGTGCCAGGACCTGGTGAGCTTTATTTCTAGAACTTGCTGAAATCCCTCACGATGCATTGATCTAATCATGGCTTTTAATGCTGTTTTTTAAGGGCAAAATTAGCCGTGTTAACTAATAAATAAGGAAAAAGTACACCCTTTTAAAAACTCTGGGAAGTGAGACCTGCCTCAAGAGACCTAAAAGCAGTCCTGGGGAAGTGTTAGGCTATGGTAGAAACTAAGGATTGCCAGGGATTCTGGGGGCTAATGCTGGTGCCTGTTTATGCTGTTCCGTGTCCTATTTGTAGTGAGGACACTGAATTAAAAGATACTTAAAGCTGAGCTTGGAATCTGGTTTTCTGACACCCTTAAGCACTTCTTGAATTGGCCTGTGTCTGCATCTGCATATTCTCCAGGCTTACATTTGTTGTTAGGGACTAACAGTTCTGTACTAGCCACCTTGTTTACTTTAAGACAGACTTCTGATCTTTTTTGTGCTGAAATTGGTAGGGAATTTGTTTTCAGTGGGGTCAGAGTAAGACTAAGGAATCTACCTGGTCAAACATGCCATCTGTTTCAATTTTTATAAATTAATGTGTTCAAAATATTTTAAGCCTGTTTGAGCAATGCATTGGTACTAAGCAGCCTGATACTCATCAGGCAAGCCTGGCTTACTGTTTTGAGCATGCTGCTTGGTCCCATTAAAGGTGCGGGGAACTCTTAGGTTGTCAGTATTCCACAAGTCAGGCCTTTGCTCATCCCAGGTGACTATAGGTTGGGGAAGAACTGACTGGTAGTATCTAGCTGTAGACATGATAGTCCTTGCTAGTGACTCGTACAAGCAGTGCAGCTAAAGAGCGCTAAGGGAAAATGATGGTGATGGCTGGGTAGGTAAGTAATACAGAGAAGGAGTAGGAGAAACTCTTGAGGAAAGTAAAGTTTAATGATAACTTTTTTACTAGGAAAAAATCTTTCTATAGTTTAAATAAGACTGAAGAAAGAAAACCCTCAAATTTGGATAATGGCAGGATTATAGAAAAAAGTAATTTTTACTTAATATAAGTCCCAGAAGCTCACACTTTCCGGTTGAGTATATATATATTTTTTTCTATACAGAATTGTTTAATTTGC
Source organism: Cariama cristata (assembly GCF_000690535.1). Classification (NCBI taxonomy): domain Eukaryota; kingdom Metazoa; phylum Chordata; class Aves; order Cariamiformes; family Cariamidae; genus Cariama; species Cariama cristata. Next base: position 15,120 of record NW_009615716.1, on the reverse strand, counting down.
ATTCAGAAAATGGAAGGCTTCGGCACTTCCCAACTTGCAGTGAAAACTACTCTGACTTTCAGAAGCACTGTCTCTAACTGTTCTGTGCATGATGCTGTTCTTTTGACTGGGTGGAAGAAAATAACCAACTAACATTCCAGACAAGCGAACTGTTTGTTTTTCTTTTCCATGCTACTGTACTCCTGCCCCTGACTCCACAGGTAGCAGTAGGCGATATTGTGAAGGTCACCAATGGGCAACATCTTCCAGCAGACATGATCATTATATCTTCCAGGTATCCTGAATGGGTGTGGAAATGATGTGTCTGATGAACTGAGGTGCAGAGGACTCCAAACTCTGTATTTGCTGTTAATAAAAACAGACATCAGATGGCACTAATTCTTCTCCACATCTGAAATCAAATTTCAACAATGTCAAAACAGTGCTTTACTAGGCAATGATTGATATATCATCGTAGATTGGTTCTTAAGAAAGAAGCCTTCTTCAAGAACCCTTATGGTATTATGTACCTGTAACTCACAAAGTGTGTCACTGAGTTGGGAAGACTGAAGGTCTGTAGCACAAGGTTCAGGCAGTCCGTTACACTTTGGCCTTCTGAGGATCCCTCCGTTTAATTAAGGAAGCTTAAGTTTTCTTCCAATTAATGCCACTGAGTTTCCAACACATTTCTGTGTCCCTCAGGAAAGACTTCTTTCAAACAGTGATTTGAAGAAGCTAGCCCAGCTGGCATCTCATAGCTAGCCTGGAAAATAGTTTTTGGACTTCATTTATTTACTCCTTGTCTTTGATAGAGCACATGTATGGCCCATCCCTAGCCACGATAGCAACAGTAAACTGTTGAGGCCTGATCTTTTTAGTTTGTGAAATATGGGACAACTTCCTTATACCGGCAAACAAAGCTTGGTCATTAGTTCCTAAAAGCTTTGTTAATCTAGGTTCTATATTGTGTTGAACAACTTGAGGCCAAATCAAGACCACTGTCCACTTAAATGAGGTGTTAAGCAAGAGACAATAGCACAGTTCCTCTACTTGAACGTGCTTTTTCTAATAGCCAAACCTTACGACACCTTGCTGTTCTCCATTTCCTTCTGTCCGCATGCTTTTCAACGGTGGCTGCAGGTTGCTCTGGTCTGCAGGTTATGGTTCTCTTGAATGATCCAACTTCCATGGGAACTTGTTCTCTAAGCTACTGCATTTTCTGTTCCATCCTTCTGGTCTGTGCCATTCCTGGGAGCTTTTGGTTTTTTTTGAAAGCTGTATGGGGAAGCTCAGTCTTTTTGAACTGTCAAATGATCAAGAATAGAGATCTTCATTCCATGGTATACGATACTGTATTTTTTTAAAACAAACCCCAAATTTTAAATAAGCAGTTGTCAACCTTAATATCCAGTTAGGCTGCACTTTGACATCAATAGCTTGCTGTTTCAGCATTGAGGAGTACTTGTTCTATTTGAGATCTTCTCCTCTAATGTATTATACTAAAAACCTTCTGTTTTTTTTTTTCTTAACTTGCACGGGTCAACCTTGTTGTACAATATTCTACTAACCTGCTGTCATTGATAATCACGTAGCTGGAGAATTTAACCTGAAGTATGTTGATTTGGGAGAAGCTTTGCTTGAAGTAAATAGCAATTTCTATGGCAGTTCTGCTTTACAATTGGTATTGTTCCCATGATTCTTTTAAGTGACAATACTAAGTGTCCTCAGTTCACCAGAAGGCTTTGCATGCTCTAAAGGTGTGGGGTGTTTTACCTGTGTTCACTTTCTGTGTCTGAGCTGAGTGTCAGAGGTGTGATAAACAGTTGGTTTTCTCTTGACTCTTTTTTTTTTCCTCTCCTCATAGAGGAAAGGTGAGATCAGATGAATTTTACATAGCATAAATTTACATGAAGGAAAAAGTATTTTAATACAAGCACAACTTTGTATGGAAACACTTCCACGTTTCTGTGGAAATGAGAGCAATTGTATTGCAAGAGGTCTTCCTCCTGAGTTAACCACTGAAGATATAATAGTTAAGTTGTTGGTGACAGAAGTAAAAACGGAATCAAGCTGGGCTTAATCCGTGTCTTTCTTTGGTTCAGGTTGCCTGTATAGGAGGAAACAAAGGACAGTCTCTGAACCTTTATTTGAAGACAGAGTCTCTGGAGAGAAAAATATAACTTCTTAGTGTTATAAATGAACCTGTCTGTTTCTTAATCATATTTGTCCAAAGGAGCCTTTATTACTGTCTCTGCTGCTGATTAAGTACACTCACTGTTAAAGCAGCTGGTTACTTTGGAAGAGAAATAGCAACATCTCAAGAATATGAAAAGTGGTACACTGAAGAAGCACTTGTTTGAATCCAGAGGGGAAAGTGATATTCCTTAGCAGCCTGAGAAGACAGCCACAGAAAAATAGTTTTGGTGGTGCCATACAGCAGTTTAACTCTAAAGGGGCATGTCAGGACAAGACCCATGATTGAAGTACCCTTCTGTATGGCAGGTGGTACCTATGCAGAGCTCTTCCATGTTAGGTGTAGGTAAGAGCTTGACTAATAGATAAGTCAGTTCTGTGAGGGAGATCCCATTCCCTGCCCCACATTGATAGGGGCAGAAGCATCTCTGGAAGATACAGATCACAGCCCTCAGTTTCAATCTTAATGTACCTTCTTCTGATTCTCAAAACAAAAAAGCTGGTTAGCAGTGACTTGGGATGTACCTCCACAAGGCCCTCAACTTTTAAGGTGATCCTGTGGCCATGACTTTTTTTGTGTGCAGTTGTGGTTTAACCCCAGCCAGCAACTAAGTACCATGCTGCTGCCCACTCCCTCCCTCGCCCCTCTGTGGGATGAGCAGGAGAAACCGAAAAAGGTAAGACCCATGGGTTGAGATAAGAACAGTTTAATTGAAACAAAATATAATTAGAATAGTAATGAAAAGGAAGAGAGAAGAATAAAACCCAAGTGATGCACAGCACAATTGCTCACCACCCACGGACCAATGCTCAGCCCGTCCCCCAGCAGCGATCGACCCTCCCAGCCATCTCCCCCCAGTTTCTATACTGCCTGTGCCGCTCTATGGTATGGAATCTCCCTTTGGGCAGTTGGGGTCGGCTGTCCTGGCCGTGCCCCCTCCCAGCTCCTTGTGCCCCTCCTCGCTGGCGGAGCGTGGGAAACCCCAAAGTCCTTGACTTGGGCAAGCCCTGCTCAGCAACAACTGAACCGTCAGTGCGGTATCAATGTTATTCTCACACTAAATCCAAAACAAAGCACTGTGCCAGCTACTGCAAAGAAAATGTAATTCTGTCCCAGCCAGAACCAGGACAGCAGTTCAGACGGAAGTCAATAGCAGAGCACACGACCCTCTTACTCCAAGCACAGCCCCTTGTTACACCATTCAATACTTAGTATTTTTTTCTGTAGCTCTTAATCTGGAGCAATTTTATGGATTGCAGTGTAAAATAGTCCAGGCATCTACGTTTATCATGGCTTGTTAAATTCTTACTAACCTTCTAATTTAGACTTGTCTTTCTCTGTAGTTTGTCATATGAGAGTATTCATATCCAAAGATGTCTCTGTATTTTCAGCTGGCTCTTTCATGGTCATATACCACCAATATGGATTTTTGTCTTCTGCAGTGTTTTGTGAACCACTTTTAGTGCAGAAGTAGTATACAAAAAGTACTGAGTTTTAATGTTGAATCTTATGCTCCTTACAGTGAACCACAAGCCATGTGCTATATTGAAACAGCTAATCTTGATGGGGAGACGAATCTTAAAATACGACAGGTAATCAAAACTGAATTTCATTTTTTTCCCATTTAGGTATCTAAGATTAGCTACAAAGCAAGAGTCTAGCTTGCATGACAACAATACAAGTGCTCTTTTTTAAAAACAAAAGTGTATCTCTTTCCAGATGGCTGTAAGCTGCCTTTTCAGCAGATACAAACCGAAGCAATAATGCTTCACATGCAAGTGCAAGGAACTAATCTGAAGTATTGTAAATCCACAAAGGCAAAACAAGCAGATTTTGGCTGTGTTTTGCTGAAGATCCAGTAAGTGGAATTGAAGTGCTGTAATGGCAAACAAACAAAACCAAAAAACCTGAAAAACCCACCAAACTAAAAAAAAAAATCCCCCAAACCACAAGTCAGCTGTGCTTGTGATGAGAGCTGTGGTTTCTGCTGTCGCAAGTGCCAGCCTGCCCGCTGCTGCCTCTACGCAGTGCTCAAAAGGACCTTTTATATGTTGAAGTCAGTTTATTCTGTCTCTGTGGCAAGTATTGGAATTTAATTGGATCTTTCTGATTTTGTTGAAGAAACACTGATTAGTGGTGTTTAGAAATAGTCCAGAATCTTTGCTGCCTTTCATTACAAAAAATGAATTTGGATTAGGATTTTGAAACACAGATTGTGTGTTTTTGAAAAAGCTGTACATTTGCTGCTTGTTACCTTTGTAAAAATGTGATTTGCTGTTCTGGATCAGCCCTGTAAATCAGATCTTGACTTCCTGTCAGATTTTATTTCCTTCAGGGTGCATGCTGAAAATACAAAAAAAGGTTGAGGGACCTTTTAAGGCCTTGTTCTGGCTTTCAGTGCTGCAGTCAAAATCTGGCAAAAGAAACATGAAATGGATCACTCGACCAAGTGGAGGTGTTCAGAGATGAAAAGCAATGGAGTGTTTTACGTGCACTCTGGAGTAGCAACGTGTTAGGCTACAGTTGTACGGTGGGTTGATAATTAACCTTGAGTAGGATCCCAGCGTAATGGCTGCAGTGACCCAAGAGAGACCACGCTTAGGAGCAGCTATATTTAGCAGCAGTGATGGATCAGTGGAGCTGTACATTGAGAGAAAAGCCGCAGTTGTTTATACTGCTTGTCTCCTGCTTCCTCCTGCACGTGTGCAACTTCATGCTTTGTGGATGGGATTTTCCCCTTGGTTACAGAGAGATCATGTAGGTAATATAACTCTCTTGTGTTAGAGGGATTTAAACCAAATCTCTATAAGCAGGATCATATGTGTCCATAATGAGTCTTGAAGGAAAGAGTTATTGCGTACCCATTTAAAACAAACAAACCAAAACAAAACCACCCACCAACAAACCTGACAGAAAACCTCCACACATTTAATTACATTTGGTATCTTAGATATTGGAAGAAAACACTGTTTTGCTAAGTTGCCTTCTAATAACAGTTTTTGACAAGGGTCTTCTTTGGTTTGGTCTCTGCAGGGATTGTCTCAAACTGCTAGTCTCCAGTCAAGAGAAGAATTGATGAAAGCATCTGGAAGGATAGAGTGTGAAGGACCCAACCGTCATCTTTACGACTTCACTGGGAACTTGCGCTTAGATGGTCAAAGGTATTGACTTGACAACAAAGCCATAAATTCATTGGGTTAGGAAAAATGCTTCCTGTGTGTTTTTGGTCTGCAACCCTGAGCACATGCATGTTTTTCCTGGGGAAGAGGAGCGTAATAATTAACAATTGTTCATCAGAGTATTTGCTGGTATAAGATAAAATAATTCTGTCTTCTTATGGAGTCTTCTGCTTGTTATGGGAGAGTTGGTTTCTTTTGAATTGTAGTGTGTGTTTTTTATCAAAAGTAACATCTGAAGAGAAAGAAGAGGGGGTGGAATGGTTGGGGTTTTTAGGGCTGTCTTGTTACAGGAGATACACAGAGGAAATAGAAAACCTTTCCCTTCCAACTAGATCCAAAGGCTGCACCAAGTTCAGATTTATAGAGAAAAATGATCCTAGAATTTGACATCTTTCAATGTGACTTTGATCTGCTGCAGATCTTGGAAGAAAAGAACTTGGTTTTAGTACTTGAATTCATAGAACCTGAAAGAACAATAGAAACATAAAGGCTTCATTTGGCTGTACCTGTTATCCTACACAAAAACTGTATCCCTTAGGCAACTCAGCTGAACAGTGACAGATGCAAGAATAGTAGTTGACCACTTGCATCCCACTTAAAATTACATGGGTAATACAATTCTCCCAAAATGCTTGTTCAATGGAACATGTGAGGTTATAGTGTGCTTGGAATGGATGGTCTCTTTGCAATTGTGATGCTTCCCTCTCCTTGATGTGAGAGAGAAGACACTGGCCAAGGTAAAGTGCAGGGTAGGCTTATGGCTGCCATAAATTGTCAAGTTTTGGGTAACTAGAACAGCTCCCTGGTATGAGCTTTGCCCTACTGTGCTTTAGCAGGGATTGGACTTACACAAGTTTCAGTGTTTGAGTTGTGCGGACAATGTAAGTTCATTATATTACTTTCCTCTTTTTGTGGTTTGTTTGGGGTTTTTTGAGGGGAGGATTAAGGCTGAAAGGAGAATTGCTTTCCTGAAGTGTTATCAAGAATTGAGAGATATACATACTTCTTGCTTTGCAGCCCAGTTCCTGTTGGTCCAGACCAGATCTTGCTAAGAGGTGCACAGCTGAGAAACACTCAATGGGTCTTGGGTATTGTTGTGTATACAGGACATGATACAAAACTCATGCAGGTAAAGTTTTTAAGGAGATGTAGAGCATGTTCTGATAGAAGTTGGTCATCTTTCCAGAATTCTACTTGTCTTTTGGACTTGATTTTATGAAATGGTTTGACTCATCATAGCTGTTTAAGACCTGGAGGCCTTGAGGAATGCAAGGGTACTGTTGTACTTGAGGTTACATGTGCACATGTGTAAATACTTATTGAGGTATTTGTCTCAAAACACTTCAATATGTAAGTAAAACCAACTATATTTTTAACTTAATTTATCTGGTAGCAGGAGAACATTTAAAACTGAGGTTTAACAGCTGAGGAGATGTAATGACCACCTGTAACTTCAGCACTTGGAGATAATTAGATTAAGACTACAGTCTCTGTATTGCCTTAATGGCAGGGAGTGCCCAGAGAGACCTGTAGACTGTCAGTGGGATGGACAGCCAGAAGATGAGCATGCTAGGACTTTAGAACCGAATGGTTCTGTTCCCCTGATCTCCTGTCGGTTTTGGAGTCATTAGGAGTACTGGCTCCTATTACTACCTTGTTGAGTTTTGCGTACTATATTGAGCTAAATAGAGTTGAAGTAGCAAGTTCTATAATGGACTCCAAAATAAAGACTGAGTTTGCCTCTGCAGTTTCTTCTTGTATAAGCCATTGCTAGACTTTTTTTTTCTTCCTGCTGCTGTTCAGAATTCGACCAAAGCACCTCTGAAGAGATCAAATGTGGAGAAAGTGACGAACATGCAGATCCTGGTTTTGTTCTGTATTCTCCTGGTAATGGCCCTTGTGAGTTCTGTAGGTGCCTTATTGTGGAACAGAACACACGGCGAAGTCGTCTGGTACCTTGGCTCCAACAGTGAGTATACAGACAGTGTGCTAAGGGTGTGTCGGACTGTAGGGCTGGCCCGGCTGTTAGCTTTGCTAAATGAAGGCATAAAATAAGAAACAGAAGAAACAAAACCTGTTGCTAAATTTTTGATGGCCCAGTATTTTTTTGAGAATGGGCTGGCATAAGTAAACTTGCCAGTAAGGCTTCTGTTAGTAAAATCTTCAAAAGGTTTTAATAAATGTCATTGGGCTACCACCCAGGGAGCAGGGCAGAGACAGAAGAGGGACAAGAGTTACTCTTGGATGTTTGGTGTTCAAATTCTTTCAGCTCTGGAGATGCCTAGCACAGCTTTGTCCTCAGAGCAGGTCACCTACTGCTGCTTTGTGTATCCTGTCTGACGGTACCTGCCCGCAGGATCGCAGGTATCAGTCTGATACTGACCTCAACTCTATCCTTGGGTGCAGGAGCAAAGGATTTCTCTAGCTGTTTTCTTGAGTCAGAAGTGCTGATCTGCTCTTGTTGTAGAGAAAACTGTTAAATGCTGAATGTTATGACTTTGTATTTATTGGATAATGTTTCAGTTGTTTTGGCTTCCAACTTCTCTTATTTTGTAATGAGAAAATGGATCTCTTAGTGTGCTCAAAGGGTTTTATTTGATTTCATTCATACTCATTGAATTTGTTAGTTCAGATATCAAAGATGGGCCTTATGCAAATACTTAAGGATGAAATAAATTGCCCTCCAGTAGACTTCTGACTTGAGCGGGTTACATTAACTAGCTATAAAATGTGTTGTTACAAACATCTTGAGATGCAGATCTGAAAACAATTCTCACAAAACTGCAAATGTTCTTCCTGCTAGTGCTTGCAAAACAGATGGCAAAGGCTGTCTTCTGCAGTTTAAGAATTGCAATTGTGACACTAATGAAAAAGCATGTAGGAAGAGCATGAAAGTGCCTCGTATTTGACTGTCATTTTTGGTAGTTGTAATGTCTTCTGGTTGCAGTATCAGCAACTTTCAGAGTTTCTTCCCTGTCTTCCCCCTTGTATTTTAATGAGGAAGTTGAAATTTGTATCTTCCAATAATGGAAGTAATATTGGAAATGATAAATGGAACGAACTCTTGAACTTGTGCTAATGTAGAACAGGTGCAACTGTGGTAAACTAGGATGATATAGTCTGTATAGATGCTTTTTTGTAAACTGAACACAAGTTCTATCACCTGTAACTCACATGTGGGAAGGATGCTTTTTTCAGACTGGGCAAGTAGATGTTAGATTTATGTTAAATGTCTAATTTCTATAAAGATTGCATTGGAAAAACCTTTTCCAATATCAGGCGTGGTTCTACTCTTTCTGTAAACTGATCAGAGAGATGGAATTCATGTGTCATGAATTCGGAGGTGCCTGGGTCCAAACCTCAAGTCTTGCTCTGGCCTTTATCAGACTTCAGCCAACTTTCTGACTTCCATCTCCCCCTAAGTGTGCTCCCCTGCCTTCTTACTGACTTATCTGTAATGCTGAAAACCCCATTGTGCTGGGTGCTCTGTGTGCTGACTGAAGTGCATCCCTAAGCTTCAAGGAAAGTGAGGAATAGACAAATGTGGAGACTTTGGATGTAAAGAACTGCTGTGGGCAGCACCAGGAACAGGACAGGAGCCTTCATCCTGTCTCTACTGAGCCATGTCCATTCCTGCCTAGTGTCCATAAACGGTGCCCCTTCCCTTTAGGACTAGTTGTGCTGACAGATTTATTTGGGTAACTTGCCCAATGTTGTCACCACTAATAACAGCTCTTCTGCTTAAGCCGGAAGCCTTAGCTCATTTACTAGGTGTCTGTTTACCAGTCCACTTGTTCTCTTAGATTTCTTCAGTGTAACTTCTCAATTCTGCCAATGCTGGCAGATTTTAGAACAACTTGTAGTCTTTTTTTTTTTTCTGACTCTACTGAAACAAGTAGGCACTTTCTGAAAGGCAAAGTTATGTTACTAGTGATATTGGTGGCTCTTAATTGGGGCAGTTGACACATCAGATAATCTCTAAGTTTAGGTTATGATGTGGAATATCATACTTCTCACCATCTGTTTAGCAAAAGTTGTTCAGAAAGTGTTCTGTTCTCTAACATATAGCCTCACCAATCTTGCTCTTCACCTGGCATAGTATGCTGTGTATTCAGGCATGTGTTCTGTGAGTGTTTTATATATGTACTATTGAAATCAATATTTAAAAGGCCCTTATATTAGGCCTCACCATGCTTGCTGATTATGTTAGCACTACTAAATCTGATTAGGCCAACTGCAGAAAGATGACTGTCCCAGTACTGTACCACTCAAACTTCTGCCTTCTGTCTGCTAATGTCTTCTGTCTTTCGGTCCACAGAAATGCTGTCTGTCAACTTTGGATACAATCTGCTGACATTTATAATCTTGTACAACAACCTTATTCCAATCAGTCTTCTGGTGACATTGGAAGTTGTCAAGTTTACTCAGGCTCTTTTTATAAATTGGGTGAGTAACAAGAATAAATGTGTTAATGGCAGTTTTGGAAAGTGACGTTTAAAAAAAACCAACACCACCTTGAAGTCTTTACCAGACTTTTCTGATGTAACTTCTGGGAAAGGCAGGGAGAAGTTCAGATGATTTATTCTGCACTAGTTGTGTGTTCCACCAGAAATGAAAAGATTTAGTTGTAGGAAGATTCCCTGTGCAAATGATCAATCTCATATGTTTTAGACTCTCAAGATGAGAAGGGAGGTTCAGTTCTTCTGGTTGAAGGAGGTCTCTCAGCTGACTCATGTTCAGTAAATCCTTTTTGAAAACTCTTCAGTACTGTGTAACTTCTCTCATCTACAGCAGGGGGAAAGACTAGGCTTGGGGGTGTGGGGTTTTGTGTTTTGTTTTTGTGTTTTTTTTAACTCCTGAGGCTGGCCTTAAGGTCACTTCTGGTATGAATCATAGTATTTCTGTAAGGAGATGAGTTGGTGGTGCCTCGTGCAACAAAACGGTGATCCCTCTGTTCAGGCAAGCTTTGACTTCAAAGTGTGTTTCTCTTCAGTTGTGGACCAAAAATACTGTAGTGATGTTCTCTTAAGCTGAAGAAAAACAAGAGGAATACCTTGTCTTGGTACACGTTAATCCTTGAACTTTTAGTGAAGTTGTAGTGATTCCTCTAAAATACAAGTAAAAAAAGGTCTAATGTGTCTGTTCTTTGAGCTGCTTCTAATGTATTGGAGGTACTTAACTAGCTTATCTGAGAAATTGTTTTGGTTTATGTAGCAGATGTTTTGTTTACCCTCCCAATTAAATGTAGTAATAGGAGTTGATTTCAGGGTCACTTAAATTGTCTCTTCAGTCATGGATGTGGCTAGAGTAAATTGCATTGTTGTAACTGAAGACCTATGATTAGTGTGGCTAATGCCTGTTAGAACTGCTTCCTACTGTGCTAAATTCTTAAACTAGAGATGCAGTGAAGAAAATGATAGTTACCTGTAATTGAATCTCTCTTCTCATGTACACATATTAACGAGGTGTACTCTGGAGAGGAGGCACCCCTGTTCCTCCACCAGTGGAATTAAGTCAAGTCAAGTTGGAGCTGACTAAAGGAAGACTGGAGTCTTCAGTGGTTAATTTGCATAGCATAAGTCTAATTTTGCTCTTGTTTCAGGACATAGATATGTATTATCCTGAAACAGATACACCTGCAATGGCCAGAACCTCAAACCTTAATGAGGAACTTGGGCAGGTAAGACAACGTTTTCTTGAGTGTCATGTTTGTGGTATCTTCTGGGAAGACAGGAGGTAGGAGAGCATGCTGTACACATCTGCTTTCATCAGTTGTTCTGTGACTCAGGTTCATGGGACATCTTTACTTTCGTTAGTCCAAGTCTTACAAGTAAAATAATGAGATACCACAGAATTAAATTTGAGGTCATGTAGGCAGTTTTAAGCCTGGGAATTGAGTCTGTCATTTTCTGTTCACTCTAAACTGACTCTTTTCCTCAAGGGTGTTGGAGAGGCTGTGTGGTTGTGACTGTCTGTACTGGAACAAAATGTAGAAGGCTAAGCTTGGGTGAAGAGCAGGCCAACAGCCTCAGCCTGTGTTCTTAGTTTGTCATGTTTCTGACCACCTCACAGGAAATGCAAGTCAAAAAAAATGCAGTTCTATTCCGAATTTAGTTTGTGTTTCTGCAAGCATTTCCATTTTCCTTTCAGATAAAGATAACTATTTTAACTTGTAGTTGTTGTAAGAGATTTGTTATAAATTCTGCAAATGAGATATTTTTCAAAGAAAGGGCTTCCCAAGACAAGGTTACTGTAAAACACAAGCTTGTCATTAGAGTTTTTTGTAGTACTATTGAGAAATCCTAGGTTTTTTCCTTGACCAGCAAAGTCATAGGTATGTAACTAAACCACATGAACTTCATCATTTGTGTGAATTTAGTGTTGGAAACAACGTTTATGCATGTAAATACGTAATTATTATGTGCTGCTCAGCAGGGTGGTAGGCAATATTCTTCCCACTTAATCCGATTGACCTCTTCCTTAGGGTTGTTAGTTTGATTTGTATTTAGATTGATGTAATGTTACCAACCTCCAAATTTGTAGTAGTGTTTTTGTCTGAAGTAAACTGTATTATGTGGTATAATGTATATTGTTGGCCCATATGTTGTTTCCAGAAATGGCTTATTAGTGATTCCATGTAACTAGACTGAATTCTTGGATTCATTAACTGAATTACTTGTTCACAGGTGCATTTTAAAATTTTGCTATATGCTAGAATTATTAATGACTTGAAGTTCCTCGGATGTTTGGGTATCCCCTTTGACTTCTAACTTACACAGCCTCGGTTTCCAGTGCTGTATTTGAAGCAGAGCAGTGCACAGCTAAGGACCACTAAACTAGTAGTGTCATGCACTGTCTTGAACTGAACCACAAATATTGAGGAAAAGCTTTTTGCAACTCTAGGCAAAATACTCTGGTCTTTTAATTGGCTAACTACTGTGTTAGCACCATCCCTTCCTACCTGCTGATGGTTTAAAGTCTTACCTGGTGCAGAGGTAAAACTGGAATGTAGCTTGCAATGAATTTTAGTCTGTTGTGACCTACTGAAGGTGGTGGGCATCTTGAGTCCGCTGATACTCCAAGGAGTCATGTTGCTGTGTTGGAGTCGTTTCCACGTCCTGGCTGAATATCACTGGTTTCCATGAAGGGATTATTAGTTTGGACAGTGCTGACTGTGGCTGTGTGTCTTGCGCTTCAGGGCTGAATACCAGAAAAAGTGGCTTATGTTTACCTGCAGAATACCACTTGGACTTATTCTAGGTTATTCCTTGCACAGTACTGTTTACGGGGAAACAAAAAACACCTAACAAATTCCTGGTCATCTCTGGAACACAGAATTTCTTCAGTGTGTTACATTCTAATGATTCTTCAACAGTCTTAAGAGTCCTTGTTTTAATTTCCAGTCTTGCTGTTTGGCGTTAGAACAGTCGAAAGACTTGGTCAATGTTCAGCTAGCACAAGCAAGTACATCTGTACTGACCACCCTGGAGCCTTGGCAATTGATACCTACTGTTTGAGCCTTTCTGCGTTTAGAGATAAAGAAGAATTAATGCCATTAAATAACTTTCCTGACTATTTCTTGTAGCTTTGGTAAGACTAAGCTGTAATAAGCCTACATTGGCCAGTACTATGACATTCGAGCCATATGTCTCCCAGAATTTTCCTGATACTTAATCTTTCTTCATTTTCAGTGTTGTTACTTTGCAGGTGAAAAACTAGACTTTTTTTTTCTTCCAGGTAAAATACCTGTTTTCTGATAAAACAGGTACTCTAACATGCAATATCATGAACTTTAAGAAATGCAGTATTGCTGGAGTGACATATGGGTAGGTATGACTATTTTTTAGAAACTCTGTAGCTTAATATGTGTTTATTAATGGTACATACTTTTATATTGGAACAGGATTAGAACATTCTGTTCTTCAGTTTGTGTTTTAGTATATTTTGTGTTCTCAGTTAATAACTTTCTTTTTCATGTTCTGCAACACAAATTACGGAATGCGAACCTGGGGAGTACTTTATATGAAGTAAAGAAAACTTGTGTCCTAACTGACCTGATCATGATTTAAACTAACCCAGAAGTGCGAAGTAACCTCTGGCCTTTCCAGAGGGAAGATGATGTAGCTGAAGGGTAGCAGTTGTCCGTCATGTTTCTCTGACTTGTTCAGATGAACCAGAGTTTCATTACAACCATGTAGCTGTAATTGGAGTTGTAATGTTAAATATTCTTTGCATGGGAGAGGTACTCACTTACTGGTTTTGTTCTGATTCTGTCAAAAGGATCCCTTTGAGTCATGCCAATATTTCATAGCACTTGGCCTTTTGAGTCTTGAATACTAAATCTTTGTCTTTATGTGGTTTTAGCTGAGTAGTGTTAAGATCTCTGTGCAAGTTAACCTTTGAATTTCATGGTAGCTAAATTAGATACCTCAAAAAGCAGAAAACTTGGTTCAAATACATGAACAGCTGAACCCATGGTTCTAGCATATGTATGTGCGATGACTCATTGATCTTAGCCTTCTACCTATTTTTTGTGTTGCAAAGTGGAATAAATAGTCTTTTTTTTCCTTTTCCTACCCCTCAGTCACTTTCCTGAGCTGGAAAGGGAACGTTCATCAGAAGACTTCAGGTAAATATAGTCCAAGATGTTTGTGTTCTGTATAGCAGAGTGGGGACAACTTATATAAAGACTGCTTTCCAATTTGGGACTGGAAGAAGCCCAAGGGAGCAATGTTTTTTGAGTAAAATGCTTTTCCAGCAGGAGCCTAATGTGGAGCTGGTGGGTGGTGATGGATCTTCTCTTCTGCAGAGAGAGATGGTGGGTGAGGGACAGGCAGTGGCTGGCGTGGCTTGGATGCATGCTAATGCAGTGCTTATTTATAATTGCAGACAACCAAGTTACAAGCTCAAGAGTAACCTCCTTTACAGTAACCTTACCTCTAGCTAGAGACTGAATGTTACTCTTTGCAATCACTAAAGTCAAACCTGACAAGGAGAAAAGGAACTTCTTTAATAAATACTATGTTTTAATAATTAAACCTGGAAAGAGCTTGATATGGAGATGTCAGGAGAACTACTCCTCCTTATTCAGAGCTCTGAGGAATAGAGGTGATGGGTCTGTCACATTCTACAGAAAGGAGTGAAAACCTAGAAGTGTTACGCAGGTGTGTCTCTAGCTTGTTCAGATTAACAGGAAAGGGGGAAAAGGCAGAGAGGGCTGATGTGGCTTTGCCAAATAAAGCTAAGAAGTGAGTTCCCACCCAAGAAACAGACACTGAATGCAGTTAGCCACTTTCTGATGAGCTAAGTTAGGCTTCTCCATTGCTCCATCTCATTTTTATGACCACCTTTTAGGAAGATGATGTGATACAATGGTATGTTGCTACCTCGACTGAGATGTGATTTCTATGGATGCCTCTTTTTCTTCCAATATGTTACTGTTCCCTTCGTTGCATCTTTTCTTTCCTTGTACACTTATTTTCTTGTCAGTTCTGTGGAAGAGTTTCTTCCTGATACTAATTTGGAGTACTCAAGCTTAAAATCCATCAGGGATCAACTTGAAGCAGAACTCTCTGACTAGAGAGGGAGCTTAGGGGTATTGATCTCTGACCTGTCTTAAAAGCAAGTCACCTTGAAATCGGTGCATTTCCAGTACACTTAAAGGCTGTTTCTGCTACATCTGTCTTAAGTGTGTTGACACTTGAATCTTCTTGAATATACTTTCAAGCATAACCATTTTGGGTTTCTTGCTGGTGTTCTGAAGAAATT
>NW_009615715.1:83035-87816 GCF_000690535.1 Cariama cristata | reverse complement strand
AAAAAAAAAATGCAGATTTGGGTGGTTGTTGGGTTTGAGTTTTGGTTTGTTGGGTTTTTTTTTTGCCTTTTTTTGCCTTTCTTTCTTTTTAAAGAAAAAGCCGGAGAAGAAAATTAATAGTTTTTAGAAGGGCTGATGCGTGGCTTAAAGCAACTGAGTTAGTCTTTCGTGACTGCGGACAGTAAAACCACCCTGAAAGGGAGAAACACCCTGGCCAAAAGAACTAGTTGCACAACCTTTAAAAAGCAGAGAGATTCTCTCGTTGCAGAAATCAAGTTCATACCTGTTGTTGATGTAACGCGGGCAGTTTTTCTATCCCGGTTTTCTTTTTTTCTCACCCTTTGAAACTGATGAGAAGCAAAGTGACTACATCTGCTGGGCTTGTGTTAAAAGTCTTTTGAGATGCAGTCTCAGGTGCACATGCCCCGTAGAATATGTAAAGTCTGAGGAGAAATACTTTGTTTATAGTGTTTAATTCAGTGTTTCATCAACTTAGCAGGCTGCCAGTTATTTGAGGATTACTAAATAATCAACAGCGAAGCGATAAACCCAACAGAGATTATTCTCGGTGTGTTCTGTCAGTGGGTAACTGTTCCTCTGAGGAGAGCTGGATGCTCAGGGGCAGAGGTGAAGGCAGAAAAATTTCTTCAGGAAGCATTAATCGATGGATTGCTCTTTATTAGTTTCTCCCCACACTTAAGGATAAGCAAGAAAATAAGTCAGAGCTACAAAATGAAGTGGCGCTTGAGAACTGTGAGATACTGGTTTGAAGCAATGGGTCCTACAGGTAGTAGAGCATCAGTGCCTGTTTGAGGACCTGCCTCCTTGGTCAAGTGGTAGGACCCAGCACCAGACTTAAGAGTAATTTTGGAAGTAAATGTGCTGTAATAAGTATATGCCACGCTCTTGAGTTTTAAGACCAAATTCTGTGGATTTTAGAAGTTCTAATCGCATATGAAGTTACAATTTTAAAATTGTCAACCTGATTTGTTCTATTACCAAAAAGAAATGTCTCAAAAAAAAAAAAAATGGCCGGGCAAATGTTGGTTTTGTTAAAATAATGTCGGAATCAACCTATAGAATCTGATCAATGTAATGCTTGAGTGGAAATTTAAATACAATTGTGCCTTTTCCTAAAACTTTAGAATGAGTTCTTTGAATATGGATAAGAGAAAACTGGTTTAGTTATAACACTGTAGTCATTAAGATACTAAAAAAACCTTAATCGTGCATGCAGCAGAAGCAAACGACGTTGCTGGAACCTGAAGTACGCTGACAGGGACTGATACCTGCCTCTATCTCTATCTACTTGCTCTGATGTTGACCCGCATTAACCGCAGCGGAACTAATCCGATTTTCCCCAAACGCACCCGGGATGGCCTGCTCGGTGATACCCGAGATAAATACCTGTGACAGCCGGCGTGCCGCTTACACGGGATGTGTTTGACCCATGTCCGTTTTGTGCATCGGTGCCTGGCGACAGCTCCGCAGTTAAGCAAACTGCTTTTTGTTGGTGTATATTGGTTTGATATCTCTGGTTTTGATCTGTAGCTGCAGCCGTTGTGGGATGGGAGCTGCTGCTCTGTGTTAGGACCTTGCACACAAACATGCTGGGCAGCCGATGTCTTACACAGTTTTCCTTCGTTTTTCAGAAAGCAAATCTCCCTCAGGATGTTGAAGTATTCATTTATATATGAAATTAAAACCTCCATCTAATACCCTGTGCAGTGTTTACATGTGGGCTATGCGTGTACTGCTATTATCTATTGCTGCCCTTTACATCGTTTTGTAATATTTGCCCTCTATGTTGTTCCACGCTTACTTGCGACGGATGTATAGACGTAGACAGACCTCTGTGGGTTGTGTAGGGCTGGATCCGAGTTACGTGCAGGCACCCAGTGCCTTTTCCGATGCCCTCCGGTGTAACCTGCCCGCTGCTCCCTGGGAGCAGGGATCTCGCAGGAGATCCCTACGAAATGTGCCCGCTGCTGGGGGCTGTGGTGGGAGCGCGGGCAGGGACCTGCCAGCTGCCTGCACATCTGTCGCTTGGCCGGGGAGTCGGCAGTGTCCTCTGCCTGCGGGATGCCAGGCACCAGGTTGCAGGTGAAGGACATCTCATGCCCCTCTTACAGCACCAGGGTTACTGCTCCGCTGCTCTGTCATTCTGTATTTGTATTGTCACTGGTGCAAGTTGAGTTTTCTGTGCGGAGAGAGGAGCAGATACGTGTGGGTATTTATTACGTAAGGTCTTGTCTACACACCGGTTTATTTTATTTTATTTTTTTTTCTC
Organism: Cariama cristata; assembly: GCF_000690535.1. NCBI lineage: Eukaryota > Metazoa > Chordata > Aves > Cariamiformes > Cariamidae > Cariama > Cariama cristata. The sequence continues at coordinate 85,526 of NW_009615715.1, read as the reverse complement.
CTTAGTAAATGACTGAACTTTTTGGGATTTGGAAACTAAAAGAGATCTGTGCAGCCTTGGCAGCCACTGCAGTTAGCGATACGGAAATTTAGATATGATATGGTCCAATTTGGTGAGATAACACAATTAAATAAGTGGTCGTGAGTATAGACCTGCTCTTATTCCAGTACCTCAGTGTGTGAATAATTAAGAACAAAACTCAAATCCCATCATTAAGGGCAATTTCTGACAAGCAGGGAAGGGAAGGTAAAGCGCCAGCGGGCATTTCCTTAATTCGGGCAATCTGCAAAATACAGTGACTACGTATAAAACATTACAGAAGAGAATGGCCTCTTAGCAAAGTGTGTGTATATGGTGAGCAAACTACACGCTGAAGCGATAGTAAATGCAAATATGTTATTTCTTGCACCGAGAGTGTATTAAGAGATTTGCAGATAAATGAGGAATGAAGATCAATGCCCTGGAGACTTTACAATCAGAATAGTCCGTTGTAATTTATTTGTTAATTTATAGAGAGAGACGTTCAGGGAGTGTCGTACAATGCCATTATGGTCCTCAGGGCTGACTTTTGCGTTCGGGTATCCATGTATCGCTGAAATCGTTGGGATATGCTAGCTTTAGCAGCAAGATAGCTGACTAGCCAAACCAGTTCCTTCGGAAGGTGTCCTTATCTTGAGCACAAACTGCCTGTGCTTAACAGCTCTTCCAAAACAAGCCTAGTGAAAGGTATCCTTCATTTTAGGGAGGACGACAGTACCTTCGCGGAATGGTTTTGCCTAGAAACTGTTGATATTGCTACAAACTCCTGGATTATTCCAAGTTTCGGTAGTATGTGTGCATCAGAGGGGACAGTCGCCCTGCGTATGCGAGTGGAGTATCCCAGGAAGAACTAACACGCATTCAGAATCAGTAATCAGCGCGTTACGTTATAAGCATTGGCGTTTACAGGTATGGGAACTCGTGTCAAATCTCAGGTTAGACTGGGATCTGTATTGCAAAAGGGCTTGTGTAACGCGAATGTGGTTGTACTGTCAGAGGAATGCTTTGACTTGTAGAACTTTAACTGCGGGAGCCAGAAGTGGCTGTATCCACAAAAGCATCCTCTGGCCCGTCTACATTAGGAGCACTTGCTGGGGTGACCTGGCTGACAAACCTTTCTAACTTAAACTAGTCAAAATGGGGGTAAGGTCTAATTCTGTAAAAAGATGACCTGCTAGCTAGAGTAATTGTAATTGTTATTTTGGAAATGTGTGAATTACATTAGGCATCTTCTATTTGTGTTTATCATTTCTGAAAACCCTGTTCTGCTCTACTGCTCTCCTTGAGCATCTACTAGGGGAAAAATGTGCTTCTGGTGGTCAGGGCTCAGCTGGCAGAGGAATTGCACTCAACCCACCTAGGATTTTGGTAGTTTTAGCAGAAAGGGAAAGTTATTAGGAAAGGCAGCAGAGCTTGTATTTGTTCCTCAGCAGAAGGCACGTTCTTGCTTTTTGTTTCCCAGATTTGCTCTGCAGCAGTTGTAGAAGGTGTGTGGCCTCCGATGAATACTCAAGCGGCGGTTATTGCTGTGACAGGGACAGTCACCTGCCTTGCTCTTGCCTTGAGGTTAGCTTGAGCAATACGTCTGGCTGTAAGTGTGGTTGGAGAAATTAGTGCAGAATTTGCCTTTCTGGGTCCTAAGCAATGCTTCACCCAGCGCCTGTGTTGGGGATGATGACCAGGAGTTGTGCGGCACTGAGGTCTACAGCAGGAAAGTGGGAATAATGATGAGGGATTAGCAAACAGGCCCCCACCTCTGGGATGCACCCTTCAAATGAGGCTGATGCAATGGCACACGTCCCCAGGTTTGGGTGATGAGGGTGGGATAAAAGCTGTGCTGGATGTGACTCATTGGAAGTCCTCTGGTCCTGAGCACTGCTGCCGATCGTACCTGTTGGCTCCAGAGAGCTCGTGAAACGCGTAAGGACATGGAGAGCCAGCGCTATGGATTTATCAGCATTGTGTAGGTGCGGGTAGAAAGCGTTCAGGTGAATTTTTTTGCCAGGAGTTAATGGCACAGGATGTGGGAATCCACGGCTTGATGTTTTGCGTGGACTCTGACAGTCGTCGTTCAGCTTGGTACGGTGCATGCTGACCCTGTTAAATATAGGTCGATTTGACATTCTCCTATGTCCCTTCACTTCCAGGAATGCGTTATTAGTAGATGCAGTATGAAATCTAGTATCGTTTCTGCCCGTTCTGGTTTTTGATGTGTTACTTCTTGGCTTCCAACTACAGCAAATAGCACTAATACATTCTTTTTTTCAGGACTGAATTCTGCTGACCTAACAGTATTGAGTAATAGTGTATTTTTTTTTTCTTCAGAAATAGTTACAGAACATTTGGCATGAATATGGGCAGCAGAAGTCATTCCTAAAGGAAATGTGGAAAAAAAAAAATAATTATGTACTCCTTTGTATGGAGAAGTTGTACCAAAATAAGCATCTATTCC
>NW_009615715.1:58634-83018 GCF_000690535.1 Cariama cristata | reverse complement strand
ACTGAGAACTATGACATGCCTTCATAGTTTCTCGTCTTGTAGTAGGGAGAATGTGTAGGTGTGGGTCTTGTGCTGTCCGCGCTTAATAATGTTAGTGAGGGTTGCTCACGTGGAAGAAGTGTAAGAAACCCACTTGTGAGGTTGTGTGTTTGAACGGGAAAGCTTTCTGATGACCCAAGTGAGAAGACAAGGCCATGTGGGTTGGCCATTGAGCTAAGAAGTAATCATGCTACCACACTCCGCCTTTTAAATTTTTTTATTTTATTTTTTTTTTAAAGAACAGAAGGCATTGCTAGGACAGAGCAGCGCTGGATTTAAGTAGCCCGTAAAGGCGTGTGAGCTTTCATTTTGAAGCTTTAATGCAAAGTGTGCTTTGCCTGTTGACGGATCCATGCAAGGCAGATGCAAGGTTCCTCTTCCAGCCCGCGTGCCTTCTCCTGCCCAGCGCATCTGCGTACCCATCTACGTGTTCGCATGCATGTTGTACCGTTGGAGTGCATCAAATCATGGGTGGGTTTTGTTTGTTTCAGTGGTTGAAGAGAAAAAAAAACCTGGGAAAAAAGAATAACTTCCAGTCAAACTGAAAGAATTATGTCAGGGTGGTTCTAGTGAAGTGAAGGAAAAAAAACCCACACAACAACAAAACAACAACAAAAGCCCCCTGTTTTAAGGTAATCTGGAAGATTAAATTGACCTCAGACCATTTCTTTTCTTTTTAAGTTGAGTAAGAAGGAAAATGCAAGCCGTTTGAAATGAAAATTTGCAGGTTTATTTTGAAAATACCAGAACACCACTTGATTTTCTTACGCCTCTCTCCCACTCAGTTTTCTGGCCAAGACGTGTTTGGTAAGTTTGGCTCAAATTAATGAATTAACTTCAATTCTCTTCTTCCCCACTCCCCTGAAAAACTTAAGGTTTTGGGTGTGGGATAAACTGTCATTTATATACACATCTGTAGCTCCGCTCCGATTTGAGTGAACGTTAAGTAGAGAGATAAACGCAATCCAGAATGTTTGTGATCACTTTTTTGTACTTTCATCAATTATTTCATCAAATGAAATAAAATAAAAATAATGAAATAATCATAATGAAATAACAAAAAATAATGATATGTAACAAATAAAATTTGGAAAAAAACTTGGCATCCATTACCTCCCTGGGCTACATATGCTTGGTGCCTTGGCCATACCTTGCTAACCTCTGGCTGGAGGAGGAGGTGGAGGCTTGAAACCTCCTTACTGGAGGTGCACAAGCAGGTGGGCTGGGGCTTTCAGCAGGGGAGGTGAAAGCTGCCGAGCAGTTGCAATGCCCCAAGGGCCGGGGGTCAACACCCAAAAATGCCCCGATGCTTCAAAAGCCATCTCCTCCGTCTAGCGGTTACCGCTCTGTGGTTCCTTTACCTTGCAAAGGTGTTGCGTGAAGAGTGGGTAACCTCCCCAGGTGTTCCCTGGAAAAGTGGTGGGTTTGCAAGCCCTCTCCATCCCAAACAATAATAAAATAAAATATGCAGGGGCAGCAAAGATGGTTTTGCCAGAACAGCTGTGCCGGGGTAGACGGCTCCTCGTGGGGCTGGGCAAGTCGGCAGGGACCACGTCAGGCGGGATGTTTTCCGGGGAAGATGTGGAAGGAAGGAGGAGAGGATATAAACCAGCTGTCCTGATGACGGGATAGTAGTGTTTTAGCTCTGACTCTTATGAGAAGAAAATTATCAGTTTGTGGGAATGGGGTTTGTCTGTGTTTGATAATCAAAACGCGGTGGCATAATCCCTGCCTTCCCGTCCCCAGCTTCAGCAGTAAATATGAAGATAATCAGAAAAGCCCTGGAAATTAGCTACTCTTGGCACTGGGGCAGTGTGAGCTTGCGTAGTACTTCTCCTAGGTAGGGAAAAGTATTATTTTACCTATCACGAGCCCCGGGATCGAAGCCACGGAGGCTTTGAATGGTTGCCTGAGGCAACACAGCTGGCTGCTGGCGAAGTCGCCTACTTAGGATTTTGGCCTCTTGCCCCATACCCAATCCAATGATAAACACTGCCTGGCATTGAAGGTAACCAACATCCTATTTGGGGCTTATTCGCAATGTTTCTCCTCTTTCCTGAAAGCCCTTCTGTATGTCCTTCCCTGGGGACATGTCCCTTGATGGAAGCTGGCCATAGCCTGGGATGAGGTGACCTATGGTGGCATGTATCTGGCTTGGCTCCTTGCGTGGACATTCCTCGCCCGCGGCAGGGCTCGGCATGCCGGGCCCCTTGTCCCACCGCCCCCGGGGAAGCCCCAGCATCTCCTGAAATAACAGCGGGGTGAGACAGTAGCTGCAAATCCAGGTTGGGTGTAAGCAGATGTAAAGTCTGAATTGTTTCCTAAATTAAGTTTTCTACATAACTACAGCACGGTTATGATGGCAGCTTTGGTATTTGCAAGGCCTAACTTAAAAAACCAAACAAACAAAAAACCCAAAAAACCCCAAACGAAACCCAAACTCAAACCAAAAACCAAACAAATATAGCTACTTCTGTCTGGGCATATGTATTCACGCACCCCATTAAGATCTGAGAGATGTATGTGCACTTCTGAAAGCTGAATTTGATTCACATCTGAGGTAGCAAACATTTCTTCTTGAGAGCTGTGTCCTTAAATTCTGGAAAGTGCGCTTACGGCTGAATGTGCAGTTCCCTATTGCTAAGCAGTTCTCTGATCTTGGAAATACCAACTTTTGCATTGCATTAATTAATATATTGCTTTGTAATTAATTAAGTCTCGATTATTATTATTTTTTTTTAATTCTTACGCTCAAAATGCTTTTGTAGAACCATCGTGTTTTCTGAAGTCCACTCAGGAGGTAAGACGAAGGAGGCAGGGTTCAAGGAAGAAGCTTGTTTTAGCAGTTGGGTCAGTTATTTCAACAATGCCTTTAGCAAAGTAGTAAGAGGCTATTTGCACAAATCAGTAACTAGTTCCCATGATTCAGATTGAATCACATAGTTCAAGTCATTTGAATAAAGAAATGACTTCTAGTAAATGAGATAACCCCTGCAATTAGGATGGCGTACTGCATATTTCATGTAATTTATTATGTGGTTTTCAATAGATACGATTAATTTGGGTTACACATGGAATGCTAGGTAGCATTTCAACACAAGCCACTTAACCAAAGCTTACATTAAAATGAGATATACATTTGTTTTCTACAGGTGGCATTGTGCTGTATCTTCAACACTTACGTTTTCGTATTAATTTTCCACAAGCAGATACTTAACAGGGAAAAGGGGTCACCTTGCCAAGTGCACCTCCGTTTTTTTTAACTGTAGTGGGGAATTCTCGGACAGGTGCTTCCGAAACATTGACAATTTGCTGCAGCCTTAGCTTTCCTTCATGCCTTCCTGGGCCATCAACTCCAACGGATGTGGCATAACCAGAGACGCAGAAAACTGCTTTTTCTCAGATGTGCTCATGGATTACGCGCTATCCCTGGTGTTTCCAAGGGGATGCGCTTCACGGTACACCTGCAACTTCTGCTCTTGGGTTCAAACTGGTGACCAGAGCATTGTAATTTGGTGTAGAAGACAAGGAAGGAAAGATCTTCTTGGCCTTTGTTTCCCAACATTGTTATTTTGTAGTTTGTTTTAATTTTGAGTACCTGTATTATGCAATCAAAAAATCCCGTGTGGTTTTGGCGTTATGAAAGTAGTATTTAAAAAATACGGTCGCTTTACTACTCTGTCGTAACTGGTTATAGCATGCACAAAGCAATGATGGTTAAATTAAGGAATACACCCTGAGCTATCAAAGGCAGTAAGTAGCTCTGGCTGATGGTGCCCTCGGGGGATATGGAGAAGAGGTAAGATTTGGGGACCTACTGGCCAGATGATAATCTACTCTATTCAGGAGAAAATTCTGCTATCTTGGTTTTTTTCTAACTTTTTCACTTAATACAACATAGAAGATACGTAAGACGCTAGGGATACCTATTTGATAAAAGAACCTGTGAAAATAATGAAGAAACCAGAGCTTCAGTGCCAGATAAAAATATTATTTTGCATATATGATCACTGTTTCTTCTGCAAGTGGAAGTTACCAGTTGTCCTACCTGAAGGCGTTGGTGGTGAACTTTGCCCAAACTATGACTTTGGAAACTGGGGAGGGAAAAGAAAAAAAAAAAAAGTCCTTCTTCATTCGCTTTAAGCACTGTTGAAGGGAAAGCTGTGGTAAGAGCAGATATGACTAATGTTTGACAAGCTTGCTTCTCATGCGTTGAACCTGAAGGTACAGAGATCATCTACTAGACATGTGAAGGCAAGGAAACCTTCTCTCACAAAAAAGGAGGGGAAGATGTCCTCAAGTCCCTGAGTGAGAGCCCATCACTGGTTGGCATGACTTTGTTGGGAACTGCTGAACAGACAGAGCCTTTCGTCAAAAGCTGTTAGGTGTGTGGAGTGTTTCTTCTCCTCCATTTTTAGTGCAGGCTATTTCTCATGAATGGAAACATGAAATTCTCACTTGTTGAACAGGATTCAGGTTTTTTTGTTGCTCTTCAGACTAGTTTTGCACCAAGTCCATGCTTTCCCCGCCCCCCCGACCCCCACACTAAAAACAAACAGAAAACTCTAAGCAAAAAAAAAAAAAAGACCACAAAGATGAAAGCAGAATAAAACAAACCAATTTTTTGGAAACAGGAGTGTTAGTTGGCATAATCCGGACTCTGGAAGTTGGTTTGTCATAGCTAGACCATAATTGAAGCTGTTGGGTCTCCGCATGAACATGGGTTTTGCACCACAGAGCGGCGTGTCGGACACGGGGCTCTTGGTGTTTGCTGAAATTGGAAATTGATGGAAGTGTGACTTTGTTTTCAGAGCCAGACTAAGGGAGAGAAGTCAATCCCTGAAAAACAAGCTGTCAGAAACCCCAGTAACAGCCCCATCTCCCCTCTCTCAGGTGTCGATCCAGGTCTTTCCCAATATAGACCTGCGGTAATGGGAGCAGAAGATGAATTATGCCCAGTAAGAGCGTATTTCCCTCTTCAGGGTCAATATTTGAATTCTGACTGGTATCTGATAGCTCACAGCAAGACTGTCCTTACCAGGGCACGATGGCTGGCAGGGCATTGATTGCCTGTGTAAGTGGACTATTTAGTGTTTGGCTTTCTAATGAAAACCTCTCTGGCTGGTCCTTGTGGGCTTGTACATGTTGGGAACATGTTGGCTCCCATGTGACGTTTCACCCGTGGAGCTGAGGAAAACCAACATTAGAACTGAGCTGGTGTCTTTTGTGCAGCAGACTGCATGAAGTGCGTGAGGCTTGCAAGACGGCATCAGCTCCATGCTTTGCTTTTATTGTCGTGGTTGCAGTATCTAGGTAGAGAGTGATGTTGTTATCACTTCCCTAGAATTAATGGCAGAAGTTCAGCCTTCGAGAGTAGGAGCAGGGACAAGTATTTCACAGTGGATCCAGAAAGGGAAACATGCAAGTCATATTTATGTTGCGTGCTCGGCTTCCACCTACCTGGAAAGCAGGATGAGTAGTTGAGTTGCAGCACTTTTAGTTTGTTGTAAAAGGAAAAACGTCATCCCTTCAGTTTGTAATTCCTAATTTGACCACTTGCAATGAGGATATCTGCAGTAGGAGGTGAAGTTAAAACTTCAGCAACTTCAGTTATCTGGTAGGATCTGATCATTTCTTAAGACATCTGTGTTAGGATACATGCCCAATTAATGGATCGGTTTGATATTTGTCTTTTTGTTTGAGATTTGAAAGGATTGTCATTGAAATCCTCTCTCATTTCCATCTGGTCTTCAAAAAGTAATTAAGTGTTCAGCAGTGGTATTGTCAGTCTGTTTCCTACCTAATAAGCTCTACAAGGTGCTCTTGTTAATGATTTTATTATTTCAGAGCTGCTCTTGTCTCTCTTTTTTTTGCAGATCCCCTAGGCAGCATCACTTTATCACAGTTGTCTATGGTAGATGAACTAATCCCGCACCACGGCGGTTTGTGTTCATCAGTGTGTAAGATGCTCCCATCAGTACGTGTGGATAATTCTCCCTGACACTTAAAAGATTTGTCAAGCACAAAAAAGGAAGAACGGAGGCTTTTTCTAAATGAGGGTCGTCTTGATTTGAACAGCAGCAGTCTGGTTTGCCTCAATGAGCAAATGGTATTCGGTGAGTTAAGAGTAAAAATAGCTAATTAACACCTTCTCTGTTTCTTTTGTGTCTGGTCACTAGTTACTATGAACCAAATTAATTCCTGATAGCATAGGGCATGGAAGGTGCCAATGCCAAGCTCAGGTCAAGAACTGACTTCTTTGAGGTTCTGAAAAGAAATACTCCCTTTTTGATTTATATTGCCTGTTTCCCAGAGCTGCCTCCATGATCATGGAATTGAATACATATATACTTGTTTGCTCAGCTAACCTCTGTATTTTGTGTTTCATCATATGAGGAGAAAATCTGAATTGGTTACTGGCACTTGAAAGGGACTCAGGCTATTTTCTCCTGGTTTAGTACGGTCCCAATTGGAAAACTCAAATACTGTTTCAAAGACTCGGATCATTTCAGAAATGGCAAACACATGAGTTCTGAGTAAACAGACTAGTTATAATAGACAAGGTTAGAAAGTGGGTTGTTCTGGGCCAACACTGTACTATTGAGAATGATGATATCATGCTGGTAATCGCAGTCTTGGGCTTAATGGCCCATAAACTTTGATAAAAGCTTTTGTAAAATTGTCAGCAATAATTCCCTCCATTGTTAGATTGCCAATGAACGTCTTCAGCCCCTGGAATAAATTGCTACCATCAATTGTGTTTATGTAATTACATAAAATAAGACTTTCGCTCTGAAGGTGTAATAACTCAAAAAAAAAAAATAATACTGTCAGCTGAAAATTAATGGGTCAGGTCTATAATTGCTGTAACTGCCTAGAACTCTGTCACCTGGGTTGGGCCGGGGGAGGTTTAGACCTGACGCTGTAGTCCCGTGTGTGGAGAACAGGCGCCTCTTCATTACCTCTGCCAAGCGCTCGCTGGGTCAGCAGAAAAGGGCGTCATTGTGGGTCTTGTATGAAAATCGAAAACCGGTTGAAATTCACTATGGTTCTACTCTGTTGTTAGCTTTCTCTGTGTTTTTTTTTTTTTTAGCATGGCAGTTATTAGAACGTGAACATTAAAAAGGCATAATTACTTTCAGAGGCATTAATATGCCATTCTAAAAAATAAATGCAGAAGCACTTAAATTTTGTCCATAACTTACAAGCTGTATCAATCTATGGTCCCTTTCAAATTGTCTTTACAGCTACTAACTTCCTACCTTTCCTTGGTTTTTTTTGCCTTCATCCCTTCCACGTGATTGGTTAAATAACAGACTATCAGCCCCGGTGTGATGCAAGATGGGCTATAATCCAAAGGGGGGAAGAGAAGGAAGTTCTCTTGCAAGAAAATAAATAGCAGAGAGTATTTAACAGTGCATTAAGCAGCATAGCTGTTAGACTGCACTGATAATACAGTGATGAGAGCAGGAAAATACTCGATATGTCATTAGTTTAGTCAAGCGGCGAATTGCTCCGGCTCTGATACTGTTGGTGATATTCAACATATCTAGTGCAGACGCAATGATAATGCAAAGCATAAAGAAGAGTTGAACGTGGACTTTCCACCTCTGCAGCATGGGATGCGAAGGAGGAGCTGCCTGACCTGCTTGTAGGTGGAGTTTCATTTCTCTGCTCTAGGGAGGAGGGGAACAGAAATGTTCCTATTGCTAAATAAACACAGGGTCTGTCCTCCTGGAGTTATTGCTTGTCCGTGCTTATTTGCTCATTTTTCTTTAGGGGGTGACGGTAGAGGGAGGAACGTATCCTGGGGGAATATATTCTCCAATCTCCACCTGTGCAGCTTCAGGAGTGCTTTACCCCAGGAAAATATAATCCTTAAACTAATGATCTTGACTGACTCGCTATCTGTGATAAAATTGCGTGCTCCATCTCCACCTTCCTGGTGCGTTTGGCAGTGGGTGGTAAAGGGGAGTTCAGGGAGGGCCCCGAAGAGAGTCTGGCTCCCCAGCTTCAGACCCTGCAACTTCGGAGAGAAGGACTGTGGCTACGTGCCGGGGAGTTTATGGAAAAGGTAAAATTACGGAGAGCTGGAGGAGAAAAGAAGAAAATCTGGACCTCTTTCTTCTCAATTACAGTAAGGCTGCAGCAGGGACACACATCTTCTATTGAGGCTTGATCCAGCAATCCTTAGGCATAAGATCCCTTTGAAGTCCATGGATGTTTTGCCTGCCAGGACTGCAGGATCAGGTTTTTTTATTACTTTATTTGCCTAAGAAAACTCTTCTCATCTAGTTTAAAGGGAAAAACTGATACAGTATACCAGACTGTGTTTCATGAAGACTATGCCAAAAAGTAATTCTCCTGAAACAGAAGGTCAGGTTAATAAATTAATAAATGATGATCACATCACAAGGTAGTGTGGTGTCAGTGTTATAACTTGAAATGAGTCTTTTGCCTGGATGTGCTTAAAAGTGAGTTGAGTAAGTACATATTCTGGTAACTGTCCTTCCACTTTCTCTTCCTAAAAGATTGTTTCTAGATATATTGTTGGACGGGATTGATATGAGTGAATTCTTTCGGTAGTGTAAAGCGGTGTGGCTTCAGCATTGATCTCTGCCAGCCAAAGCAGTGATCTGGTGGTTTAGCAAAAAGAAGATGTCTCTAAACTTGCTGGAATGAACTTGATGGAGTTGAGTGGCATTTCACTCACACACTGGATGTGATGGAGCCAAACCTTTTACATGGCAGCTCTTACAAAGGAGAATTATTTACTGAATTATTTACTATAGCCCTGAGACGACACGTTAATATGCAGTTCTTAGTTTATAGAGGCCTCTGGCATTTTTGCTTTATACTTAAGGAAAAAAAATGGTGTTGCCACAGCAACTGCTATACCACCCAGTACTGAAACAGCTCCCGTCTACGTAGCCCTTATAGAAGTACATTAGACAGATTTTTAAAGGGCACCTAACTAAAGTGAGAGTAGGAACTTAACACTTGGTGAATGCTGCGGTAAAAGGAGAGCGTGCATTTGTTCAGAAGTTGAGAAGAGTTCTTAATGGAAATAATTAGCAATAGCTCTGGTTCAGCAAGCTGCTTTGGCAGATGTGTTATTTGAAGTCTGCGTGCAATCCCTTTGAAATGAGAGGAGTTGTGTGTTGGCCTAGAGTTTGTACAGGTTTGGGAGCCTTGGTTTTTGGGGGACAAAAATTGCGTTGTTTAAGGGAGCGATGGTTCTGAGAGGCTCAAGAGGCAACACTTTTCGTAGGGTGTGACTGGTGAGGGCAGATATTTGGCATTTCTCGACAACGAGCCACTGAAGATGATTGAAATGGAAGTCCTGAGTAACTGGAAGTATCAGAAGTTTTGATTTATGGCTGTGAATTTTGGACAAGGCTTCATATTACATTTGTGCATCACCTGTATTTGATAGCAAGGGAACGGTGTTGAGGTGTGTGCTGCTGCTGATGTTTTGCTGTCTGTTAAACATTGGAGTGGTACATTATAAATGTTTCTGTACAATAAAATGTAATTGTTGTAGGTGAGGCAAGACACCCAAGAAAGACTGGGAAAGGTTTTAAGCTAGTCTGGACTCAGTAAGACTATACTTTATTGTTGCAAACCTAGTAGTGTAAGGTCAATATCCTACTTAACAATTTGCCTTTTAAGACACTGTGGTATAGGAATACCTTCTATGCTAATGAATTTACTACATTGCTTTGTATTCTTCACCCTTATTAACTCTTAGAAAGAGATGAGTATCTGTGTATTAATAAAACTATGTGCTTAGAAAAAGCATCCTTGGGATTGTGAGGAATTACTTATTACTCTGAGTAGCACTGTGTTTGCAAGGTAATTATTGATTGCTGTTCTCTTATGGATTTTTTCCCCACAGCTACTGCTTTTATCAGATTGCACAAAACAAAAACACAAATGCAGTTTTCTAATTCTTGAAATAAACCCCAGAAAGACGCTATGAATATATGCTGATCTCTTTTGAGAATTTCTGGATGGCACCTTTCGTCTTTGAAATTACCATATGGACAAAAATCTGCATAGGTGCTGATCCAAAACTCTGTAAAAATGAGTCCTGTGCTTTACAACCTGAATTTTAGTCGCCTCTACTACTGGTCACCGGTGAGCTATTGCTAGTTGAGATATGCGGGGCTGGAAGGAGCAGCTTCTTCTAATGGTATCTCTGCTTCTGCAGGGTTACTGTGCTTTCCCCGGGATGCTCCGGGGCTGGTCCTGACGATCCACCTAAGGACAGGCAGTGCTGGGGATCTCACATCCTTTCTCCCCCATGAGGGTCCTTAGTTGGATAACGTGGGAGGCAGCATTGCAGAAGTTGGTCTCATCCCCTATAGATGGACGTTTAGAGCTGAACCTAAGCCGTGGTGAAGCCAGGGTGCCGTTAAAACGCCTGTGAAAATTCACAAGTTTTGCGTGAAAGCTGTGTTGGGTTGGAAGGCAGCCGACCATTTCCCCTCCTAGACTGAGTCAGGTAGGCATGAATGCTTAAAGATCACTTTTGGATGATTTCTGAACCTCTACTTTTTACATCTTTGCTGTGGTATAACCTCCAGCCCTTGAGCTGATATATTCCTTCTCTGTAATTCCTGTTCTGATCTTTCTCACAGATACTCTCCCTTGATAAGTATCTTTATTGTCACTTGTACTTTAGGACGGTGGAGCAGGTTTATACTCGATAACCATCCTACAGCCTCAGTACATTTTGTTCAAACCAATGCCAAAAGCACGTTGAAGTTCAGTAAGTTAAAGGCAGTGACAGTGGCTGTATCCTGGGACTGGAAACTTTGCATGGGGCATCTTTGTGGTGCTGTCCAAAGGACAAGGAAAGTTAAGCAAGGTGGTCCCCAAGAAGTCACTTCAGTAATTCTGATACAAATATGCCAGGGAGCTCCAGTGCTTGAAAGATTTTTCCATGCGTATTGCAGTACTGTATTAAACGAATGGATTTTTGGTGGAGGTGTTCACACATGTAACATGTATGATAATTTTCCTGAAACATTACAAAAAGAAGTCAATTTGTAGTCAAAAGAATTTTAAAGACGTATTTTGTTGTTTGTATTCACTGTTTTGAATGCACTACAGCGATAATTAGGCAGGCAGTGATTTATCTCAGAAATGGACGTACACCTTTAAAAATGCAACCTGTCAGCCTGATATCTAATTAATCACTCACCTCCGATGATAAACTCTATGTTATGCGAGGAATGCTTTCCAGCACTAGCAGGATTTTTAAAAAACTGCTTTAGATGTATATTAAAAATGCTTTTGGAGATGGAGAGACAGAAAAGCTTAGAAGTCTGATGGCTGTTTATCTGAAAGGAGTCCCCAGAGGCAGAGGAACTGGGTTCTCTGTTTGTAGTGGTTTAACCAGGCAGGGAATTTATTTGTTCGTCTGCTCACAGAGACATTGAGGGGACGGTCTATTTTCAAAATGAAAATTAAAGTCAGTGAGATTATTCCAGTACATGAAGTTCAGGGTCTTGTTTAAAGAACGCGGTGGTAACTGAAGACGATGTTTTCTCCATAACTCCCAACCTATGCACAAAGGGAAAGGGACCGATTGATGTCAGGGGGAGGAAGCTCCCCGAAGCTTAGAAAGTTATTTCATAGGCTCCATGTTTCATTGCACCAAACTTATTTATAAGGCTTGGTGCTCCTTTTTTAAAATGCCTGTGTTCCCTTGCTGCGTTTCCTGATTGTATGTGATGCAGTATGCTAAAAAGAGAGCTTGCTTTTGAGGTATGGACTGAATTAAACACCAAAGGCTTCTGAAAGTCATGCAAGAAAGTCTTTAGTTTGATAGCATAGTTTCATTTACAGGGAGGAATAGCAAACATTTACCTGTGCAGTTGGCAGCTGTTATCTAAAGCTAACAGTACCTTTAGGTGTGCAGGTATGGAAGGGGGGAGGCTGCGTATCTGCAGCCTTGTGGTAGGAAAACATGAGGTCACATTCTGCTCTCGGGTAAATCCTCCGCAGCCCTGCTAAAGCGCGGAGGTACTGTGCTCGGGACTGAAAGCAGAGCTGGGTCTACAGCCAGGAAAAGCAGTGTTCAAAAGCGGGGATGCAAGTCTTTCAGGTTTGCTCCCAGTCTGGGCTGCCAGGCGTAAAGGGAAAAAAAATAAAAATAAAAAAATTGTTTGTCTTTTATGAATCCAAGCCCTTGTGGAGAAGTCCTATGCCGTACTCTTTCAATTACTTTTTGTTGTTTTGGGTATTTATTTCAGACTGCCGAGAAGCTGCAATAAAGAATTCTGCACGGAAATCATAATTAATCTGTTGCAGATAAAGCAGGGGATTTTGGTTTAGTGTCTCAGAAGAAGTGCTGGAAGAAGTATGGCCAAGGAAAAAAATACAGCACGGAGGAGCTAAAATTACCTGAATTCAAGTATTAAATCTTCAGCAGGCTCTGGGTCTTAGGGAGGGGTAGGGGTTGGTTTGGGTTTTGTTTGGATAGGTTGGGCTGACTGCATAGGGATCAGAATAATGGATTTCCCATGAGAGAGGCAAAAGAGGATTATAAAATCAGGATCTGTGTATTATAATTGTCTGCACTGTTATATAGATTTGATATGGTCTAAGCTCTGCCCCACCCCCAACCCCAAATAATTGTACGTTATCAAGAAATTACATGCTTCGATACAGGGCACACGGACTGAAGAAATTACTTTTTTTTTCTTTTTTTTCCCCTTCGGGCATTTGCTTAGCTGTAAAACAAGGAGTGGGTGAAGCCACAGCAAGATATAAACAGTGGGGGTCTTAAAAAGTGTCTTGCATGTGCCTGTGTGGAAATAGCCACAAAATCTGATGGTTTTGGGCAATGTGTCCGTTGTTCATTGCCTCTGATTTTCCAAGGAGCGGGTAAACGCCAGCTGGGGGGGGAGGGGCACACACACGGGACACTGCTGCCCCTGGGTGGGAGATGCCCCCGTGGGAGCCCTTCTCGGGGGATGCTGGGGAGGAAGGGCTCTGCCCCCCGGGGTTCCCGGCATCGCTCGCAGCTTTGCACGCTGACCCGGTTGCACGTTCGCTCTTTGGCTGGAGTGGTTCGAGTCTACCTGATAAGCTGGGAGGTTGTGTTTGGGTTAGGCGTGATTCGCTGTGTTAAAACTCGGCTTGGTGAGGGACTGCATGACGTCTTCCTTAGGGTCCTCTTAATTTATCCGCTGATAGTATTTTCTTGCAAAGTCTGTCAGGATCTGTAAGTTGTGGAGCAATAGAAAACAAAAAAGGGGAGGAAGAAAATAAGAAAATCTATTAAGCTTTGAACTACATGTTGTCACAAACTGCCAGTAGCCATGAGTCTGTATTTATTGGTTCACAGCTTTGGGATATTCTGCTTTCATTAATATTGAGAATTAATCTGCACTGTGTTCTTCTGCAGCATTAGCAGCAATCCTTCTGCTGAATACAAATTAGTTTTTTTTTGCTGCAGCCCAAATTCAACTGTGGGTAAAGGTTTAAAGAGGCTATTTATGGAGCATCTGCATGGAGTAGTGGGTTCTGGTTTGAGTGTTTGGGACAGTGGTATTTGGTCTTTTTTGTTGGTGGTGGTTTTTTAAGTGACACTACTTTCTACAGCATGCCAGGATAACAGGTAGGATATTTACATCTCCTTTCTCGCTTTCTTTTTTTTTTTAAAGCGTTTGATCCCGTAGAGGCTTAGAAGTTCATAGCTTATTTCCATCAAAAGATAATTTAGTCCTTTTATATGTTGGCAGAATCTCAGGACAATAGTCCGTTTGCAGATCTTACATGATTTCTGAAGATAAAAGGGCTTTGTAGCTAAAAACTAGCCCTGCAATATCTGGGAAGCCTGCAAAAAGTGCTGAACAACTTCTGCACTTAACTAATGTGTTACAAGGATACTTGCAAACTGCCTGGATGGAGCCCTGAAGAAGCAGGGTGGAGACTTCTCCCTGGCCAAGGAACCCAATGCCAATCTTGGGCGTGTTGTGTTTGCTTTATTTTTCTCCCAGGTCAAGATAGGCGTTTTCTTTTGCCCAGCCGCTTGCCCGTTGCCCTTGCCAGAAGTTTTCAGGTGGCTGAGCCGTACGCAGGGCTGATCCAGGCCTCCGGACAAAGCTCCGTAGGAAGGGAAAGCAGCTTATAGCTGGGTGGTTTGGGCTTTGCTCTCCCCCAGGCAGCAGCGCTGGTTAATTCACTGCCCCCAGGGTATTTGTACCTGCAGCCTTTTTGTTTGGGGTGGGGAGTGGATGAGAACACCGTGTGATGGCTGTCCATCATGTGATTTGATCCAAAAGGTGCTCCCTCCCCACAATTTTTATTTATTTTTAATTGATTATTTTTAAATTTAGCTCATTGGACAGGCAAGACAAAAAATGCCTTTGATCTTCATGGAGTTTTGAAAACGAATGACGGAGAAAAAGTTTGTTCTTCAAGCTTCGTTTTGCATCTCGGTCCTGGGTCCCATTTTATTGGCAATTTAAATCTATTAGAAAAAGAAACAAGTCTCCACAGATCCTGTTATGTACAACAGCTTCCCATCTAAATTTGAAGCGTAATCATGCACAAACATTGACTTGACCAGTATTGCTAGTGGCGTTCATGTTAAGTGGATAGTTAAAAGCTTAATGACCCCTTTGAAACCAAGCGCTTGCTTTCTGTCACGTATTGACAGTACTGTGTGAAGCTGGCAATTGAATTTTTTTTTTTTCTTCTCAATGATTTTTAGAAAACATTTCCACTGCTAGCACGGTTTGTCCACTCCATTTCCTATACTGGTTAAGATGGAGTTGTTTGACAGGACACGTGGCCGTGTGCCATCAAAGCCTAGCTGGTTCATATAGCATCCTCGGGGCTTCTTCTCAAATTTGGTGAACACTCATTAACTTGCTTTCTCGATCATCATGGCAAGAAGAGAAGTTGCCAGTCGGATGAGAAATTTATATGATGCGAAGGAAAATCCCTCAGGCCTGGGACCTACGTAGCATTGAATATTTTCTTTGGTCAACCCAGTCACCAGGAGGTCTGCTTGTGGTGAGGGCTGAGAAGTAAAGGCAGGGAGACCCTACCACTGAGTGTTGCCCCTTGACTTTTTCCATAGTGGGCTTTTTGTCATATGGCTTAAGGGTGGAGAGAGCAAAAATTGCAAAGTACCTGGTTTCTGAGTATCTGTGACAAATGAAAAAGTAGCGTGTGGAGGTCTAAAATGGAACCGATCGAAAAAGTAGCTGCTTTGAGGTTTGGTAATGGAACAAATAGCTGGAAGCTTTGGGATGAAGTACGTAGGGACACTCACATTTTTATGGCACTTAGCAGCAGTTTAACACAGGAGAGTATGGCATGGGCCAGACGCTCCGTGCTTTTTATGTGGAGTTGGTGCTTTAATGCTTTTAGTCTCCTGCTCCTACCAGACAAATGTCTGCCTCACCCCCTGGCACCCACTGAGGCCTTGGGCTGTTGGGTGAACGTCTCCAGCTAAACACCAAGCAACCTGAACAAAAGCGAGCGAAGCTTTCGCACCTCACTATTTGTAGCTTCTCATCCCATTACGAATTAAATTAATTAAAAAAGGCAGCTGGTAAAACCAAGAACATACTGAACTTGGCATCGGTCCTCTTACGCGAGTCTGGGACTCATAAAAGACTTGGACACGGGTTATAAAAGACTTGGACACGGGATGAAGCACCTTCCGCGAGAGCCCCTGGCCGCTACCCAGGACAGCTGCAGGGACGTGCAGCCGCCTCTGCCGAGCGAGGGTGTTGCAATACGCAGCCGCTCCCCGGGGCAGGGGGTCTTTCCCGCTACCTGCCCTCTTCCGTGGAAAAACGTATTCCCAAAAGCAAAGACCGAGAGCCGTTCTCCTCCTGGGACCAACCCAGAGGGGGCCAGATAACATCTTTCGAGATGTCACCTTGCAGCCAAGAGGCTGAATAAGCATTTAGGTGTGTCAGTCTGCTCTTTGGGACACTTGGCGACTGCAGCGTTCAGTGTTGCCCAAAGTTGTGTGCGCGTAACCCAAGGCAAACGGGCGCTCGTGTAGACAGCAAACCTCTCCTGCAAACCCTCGCTTTGTTCCTCCCTCGTGGTGTTAAGGGAAACGGTGCTTCCAGATCAAGCACGGTGCTCTGCTGGGTCTCCAGGAGATCTTTCCGCCTCTCGCCAAAGCGTTTGGATGCCTCTTTTTCTGGAGGAGCACTAGGGAAAGCTGAAGGAATCCTTAGGAAAGGCGGGGAGGGCGGTTGGGGTTTTGGCAGGCCTGTAAGCGAGGAGGTTTCTGAAGTCCTGGTTCTACCTTTGGAAATCTTGATGTCACGCTATGTAGAAGGAGCTCTGCTTATGAAGGAACAACTCGCTGCCCCCGGTCCATGGAAACATACGGTGAGGCTGTACCCACGGGTGGTTGATTCGAAGACCAGTAGAGCTACTGTTTCTTTAAAGTTCTAAATTAAAGGGTAACTTTTATTTTTCTTCTTAAGCTGTGCAATTTGGCTGTTTGCAATATTCCAGAGAGGCAGCAAAATTACTGTTGGCTTTCCGACAATAAATCCTTGACCTTCCCCACCATTTAAGCATTAGCAGATTCCCTGCACTGTGTATGGGGGTGGAGAAGGGAGCTGTGGAGTGACACGCACGTACTGACACACACGCACATGGTTTGTTAGCAGCTTCTAGCAAGCACTTGGCCTGCAATCTCAAGGCAGTTTTGTTTCCTCCTCTGCACAATACTGGCTGTAAAACAGTTCTGTTGCAAAACGTTATTCTACAAATTATGTCAAAATGACGCTCTGTACGACTCGCATCACTTTCAGCTCTCAAACTCCCCGGGACAAACGTGTAACATTTGTTGGTGTGCGCCCGTGCATCCTTCTGTGCCCAGCCCAAAGGGCTCTTGTGGTACTTGGCTTCTTCCTTCGGGCTCTCGGTGTTCACGCACTGATCCGTCATCTGGCGACGGTCGCGGAAGTTGAAACCTCATCTGTGCGTGATGCTGAACACCGAGATGTAGCGTGAAATGGAGTTTTTTTCCCCCCCTGTACGTTTCCATGAGTCTTAAGACTTCACCAGCTTGTGAGCTTTATTGGAGGTGATGGATGCGAAAGGAGAGCACTGTAGGTGTAGGGGAGGGAGAGGGGCAGGGAGGATGCTTTCAGGGCTGCACACATCTGTTACCTTCGTGCCATGCTCACAACGGAGCAGCGGGGGCTTTTTGACACTTTAGATTTTTTTCGGTTCAGTTGCTCAATCCCGTCTTTTGTTTTGTACATTACTGGAGTTTCACGTTTCACTGTAAATTATTCACTCGCCGTGCCAGAAATAGGAAGTTTGGAGAAAATACCGAGCTGACCGTGAGTAGGTTAAGGAAAGATGAGCAAATACTTGTGTCGGAGAGGATTAGCTCCATGAGTTAAGCTCCCGTTCGGATGGAGCAGATGAGCCTTGCGTGGCACGTTGGAGCCAAGCGTGAAAATAACGGGTATGAGTCCTGTCCACGGCAGATCCCAAGCCGTTACCTTTGAGAATAAACCAGACAAAACGGCGTCTGTAACGCTTCTAATGGCTGAAAGACCTTATAAATTACAGAACATGTTTAAAACAGAGCGAAAATATACGGTGTATTACAAATCCAGAGAACTATTGCTAGTTACCCGGTTTTGCTAGGCTAAGGTTACGTTCCGGGACGGAAAATATGAGGGTCTCCGTAACCAGCGTGTTCTGCAATAACATTTTATCAGCAGGCAAACGCTCATTAAATACACCCCATCGGCCGCGCTCAGGCTGCCAATTTTTGAGTGGAAACATTGTATTAACTTGGCTGTTCCCTGCAGGATATTACTCTTGGAAAATTATAACAAAGTGAACAATCCCCAAATCAGCATTTTTCATTTATAGCAGGCCATAATTTGCAGTACGGTATGGATCTACGCCTGCCTGGAGAATTCCCTGTCTGCCGTGGCAGGGAACAGCATGCGTTTCTGAATTTGCCTAAAGAAAGCATTTGTCTTAAACGTACACGGCAGTTTGGATCCACGTGGCCTCTGTGTTTCGCTGTACATCACACGGGAATAACTCATTATCCACTGCCTAATCCCAGATTGCACATCTTTTTTAGGACCACAGTTTATCTCCTTCATGTGAATGACACACGTTGCCCCATGCCAAAAGTAAAGGACATGGTTGTATCCCTTAACCCATCCGATCCCAGCCTGCAATAACTCATTGGAGGTGGAGACTTCACAAGGGAAAAGAAAAGAAGTTCTTTTTTTTTAATTTTGGCTTTAATTTTATCTAGCAAAGAAATAAAAATCCAGCACCAAACTTTTTAAAGAGGAGTTTCAGGGCCCTCAGCTAAGATGACTAAGCCACCTCCTTGCATTCTAGACATTTAATACTTGTAGCATCTATAGTCATTTACTTAACTGGATAAAGACAACACAATGGTTTGGTTTAAATTTTGGAAGCTTTAAGTGAGCAACGTCCTGAAGATCTGTGAAAAGAGTAGAAAATTTTGCTATTACAGGAAAGGGAGAAAAAACCTTTTTTTTTTATTTTTTTGTTCCTGTAAAGTTTTCTTTGTCCAAGTTAAGCACTTTACCGTATGTTCATAGGTACAGTCCTCTGAGCAGTTGTTCCCTTTTGTTTGCATAACGATTTGTATCAGCAAACGAAAATGCAGTTCGAGCTGTTCACTTTGGCAGTTTCTTTCTAACGAGAGAATGCAAATACTAAATTGTAGCATGCTGGAAAAAGCTCTGAGGCCTGAGGGGGAACCAACCCCTAGCATCCACAGAGGTGTGGCTGTTGGTGCATTTCTGTATGTATTTACTTACAGGTATCCATGGAAATGTATGTGTGTGTGTATATATATATTCATATTTTCATATATCTGCTGCATAGAAAGCTCGATTCTTTAAAAATGTTACCAATGGTGGTTTTTTTTTTGAAATGGCTTTAGTCTACTCGATGTCAGTGATTTCATGACAACGGGAGGAGAGGTATTCCAGTGCCAGTACTTCTGAGAGTGCCCGCCTTAGGTACCGAGTCTATGGATATTGTTGTATGTTAAGAAATAAAATGACATAAAATTTACTTGGGGATTTGTAGGGTTTTTTTTTCCATCCAAAACATTTTTTTTTTTTCTTTCCTGCTGGAGCATTTTGCAGAAGCTAAATGGGAAAGTATACTTCCCTTAATAACATTAGAGATGGGGAGAAGGGGGCAGATATGGTCTGCATTAACGTCATTCATTCCCGTCAACTCCGATATGGCCTCTCCCTTTCATATTCAGTTTCATTTGACTTAATATTCTGCTTCAAAAGAGGGCAATTAAACAAAAGGTCCGCGCTTTGTGCCAGCATCTTTGAAGCTAACCATGAGACTCCATTCCCAGAGGATGAAAGATAATTTCCGAAGAGGCCTAAAAGTTCTTGTGTGTAAACAAAGTAAGTGGATGGTTTTACTCAGTGGCTGTATTTATTACTAATTGTATTAACTGCCTCTTATGGGCCTGCACCCATTGACCTTTACATTATTGTTCAGTCTTTCCAACACCGGGGAGGTGTAGTGGGTGATGGCTGGTGCTCTGTCTGCCCACCTCGTGCTACTGCCCGGAGAACAGGATGGAAATGAAGCTGCCAGATCTTTTTTTTTCTTTCTTTTTTTCCCCTAGATTTATTTTTTTAAGAAAGAGGAATAGTTAAATCTACCCTGCACCCTGGCAGGTGATGAAAGTTTATGGATTGACTTTTTGGGGACGTTTCATTACTGTTCTATGGTTGTGCCATTAGAGTGAAAGGACCTCTTTGGTGGTTTTATTTTTCTTTTTTTTACATTAAAACACATTCACCAAGGCTAGGTTCTCCATTCCAAATTTGTTATTAAGAGTTAGCATATTTGATGCCTTTGTGGGTGGGCTCATAAAAACCTGGTCTTGCTTCATGTTCTTTGCATGATGAAGAAGTAAAAACACCTCTGGGGGATCGTGTTAATTAAAACCTAATTCCCAGGTATTTAAGCATATTAATGTCTTTAAAGACAAGGCCAGAAACTGATGGGAACATCCAAGGACTTGTGGGAGGAAAAAAAAAGTAGTTCACAGCCTTTACGATTTTTGATTTTTTATTTTTTTAAAAATTCAGTCTTCTCATTGTTTCTTGAAAACATAATGTGAACTGCTGGATTAAATAAGCAGGAGCAGCATATAAAATACTGATTTTGATTTTCAGCCCTACCAGTCACTGAGGGGAAAGTAGATGCTTCCTGTGCGGTTGCATCTCGGTTGAAATTCACTTCCAGCTCCGCGGAGTTGAGAAGATGGGATGCATTTCCGTACTTCACAAGTGGAAGTGCAATGACCTGAAAGGCCCGTGCCAGAGCTCACCCCCTTAACTTCATGGGCCCTTCACGATTATGCTCTGCAAAGTTGTTCGTGCCTCTTAAAGATATGTAGGATTACTAAAGGAAGATAAGGTTGGCAACTAGCGCAGTGCAACCTGTTTGCCTGACCCGAGCCTGCTGTGCAAAGAGAGAGAGGAAGAAGAGGAGGAGGAGGCAGCGATGTGACTAAATAGAAGGTAGATCTTGCTGCTTTTCAACTGAAAGGTATCTCTACTTTTCACCTTCCAAAAGAAAAGGGATGTTGTTTTGGTTAGTCGCTGGGTTCAAAACCTAAGCCTTGGCTGTAATGAAATGTAAAAAAGAATAAATGAGAGAGAACAATTGTTTCCCTAAGGCTAATTTGAGGAGGTTGATTAATCATCTTTCAAACGTGCAATGATACAATTCAAAATATGCCCCCCCAGCAGTTTAATACCAGAAATTATTCTACACTTAGTAGAATACGTATGCAATTACAGCAACTTGCTTGTAGCACCCAATTTTGACCTTTCTGGGAAACTTTGCTCTGCCAGTAGAGTGCTTTATGAAACTGAACTTTTTCACATATTCCTTTTTCGATCCTAATCCTGCATTTGCAACACAAAACTCTGCTTCGCTAAGCACAGTAAGGATCAGAGGTCAAGTTCAGACACACGCTTCTGAGTCAGGCTGGACTGGTTGAAGGAGACTCCTCTGCCCAACGCTGCTGAGCCCACCAGAAGGTCTGCAGAGAGGAAAATGCTTCCATTTCAGGAGTGTGACTCTAACACCTTCACTGAAATCGCCAATGAGCTAACTCCCAACTGTGTACAACTGGCATCAGTGTAAGAAAAGCGAAAGCTCAGAAAGCCTAGGGAGGCACTTTGTGTTCTTCAGGATGGAGATGTTCACTCTCAGCACAAACCCTGAAACCTTATGGTAGACTGTGTCAGACGCGATCGGCAATGTTGAATTCTCTAACGTTGACTTTGTAGTGTTGGCAGTTTCCTCCTGGAGTAGCAGTAGGATTCACAGAGCATCGAGGTATGGTTAAACTGAAATGATCGATCTCGGCACGTAGCCCATGCAGCCAACAGTCAGAAGGCCGCGTGAGCAAGGGCTGTTGTTCTGATCTGGAAGAAATGGCCAAGCCGATATGCAGATTTAGGTTTTAATTAATGAGAAATCAGGATGTGCTCTGTGTAGTGCCACACCTGAAAAGCATAACCTGATTTTTTAGAGCTGAACTGTGATTGAGTGGGTGATGTTGTAGAGAGTCCGCTTTTATATAAATCTCTGGGGAGTGGTAGGATGGAGGAACTTCTGATATCCCATCATTGTGAGAGTCATGTTTGCAGTGGATCTCTATCCATTGCTTGATAGAGAAGTCATTTGCTAGGCTCACTGGCCCCCGAGGACTGTGTCTGCTAGCAGTTTTAAAAACACGTAGGATTCCTGGATCACATACGTATAGATAGGATTTAAGGTGCTTCATTTCCTCCAGGAGAAAGGCGGAACGTTACAACTGGAGAGCTACCGGTCAGTTCCAAATGTGTATTGGCTGCTTTGCCTTTATGGGTCCTCTGACCCGCCCTTCAAAAAGGAAAATTGTTTTTATACCCCTGGCTTTGAAGTTGTTCGTGGTTTCTTACTGTCCTGGTGAGTTCTTGGGATTCTCCTCATCCTCTGTGTGGAAACTGGATGTTTGCCAGCTGCACGGGTTGGCGTGAGCCATTCCCACAGGGCTCTTGCTGAAGCATCAGAGATGTCAAGGCTGTTCTAACCTGTTGTTGGGGTATGTCCAAGTTCTTGTAGATGATGTGGTTGAATTCCATATGTTTGTCTTTGGGGAGAGATTTCTGGGTCTCTTCCCACATTTCAAATTGGTACTTGCCTGCATATGGTTAAATGCCCATGGCCGACGCTACAGACCGTTGAATCCTTTCTGCATAAGACACACAGAAGTCTAAGGCTTAGACCTTGGTTGGAGGAGTAAAGCTGTATGTTCTGCTTGCGATGTCTTGTTCCTCAGCATTTGGAAAGAGCAAAGGGTTTTGGGGAGGGGGGGGTGTCTTTTTGGTGTTTTTTTGTTGGTTTTTTTCCAAATGCTGTTCCATTGGGCAGCTGATATGGAATATGGGATCTGTTAGATGTCTCTCACACTAGCACTGCTTCTCTCTCAAGGAGTTATCGTTAGGGTTTTCAAAATGTCTGCCCTGGGGTCACAGACTCCCTCTAAGGCTGCTTGTGAAGAAGATGACTGTAACCAATCTTTTATGAATGGGAGACAGCGAAGTCCGGAGAGGGACTTGTCTGGAGTAGTTACTGGCTTTTCCTACCTTTCTCTGGAAAAGGTGCATGTTGCAGAAGAACCATCTGTCTTTTTGTGCCAAGGTGGTAGACCTGATGAGTACCTTGCTACCTAGGGAGATCGTTACATGGAATTAGGAGCTAGTAGCCATATAGTGCTACCGAGATGAATGCTGATTGTCCTGTTTTGTGCAGGTAATTTTATTGTGTTTTGTATTTCAGCTGAGTATTTTTTTATTTTATGGTGTGTTGTTCCTGCATGTCATCCTGGTTCTGTTCCTTCAGTCCCTTCCAGGTGACAGCGTGCTCTGTTTGCATTGCCAAGCAAGCATGAACTTTCTATAGACCAAATCTTTGGCTTAATTATGGGGTGCCTGCTTCAATCTGTGGACTTTGTAGTCTGAACTAAAAATCAGAAAACAAAAAAGGCTTCAGACGTTGTGGTGGAGGAACATTTTAGTGGAGACATTTCAGTCCAGCCAGTCATTACTCATCCAAATTCAGTGGTTGCCCTTAGCCCATGTGGGAGGGACAGTGCAGTCTTACTGTAGAGAGGAAGCACAAATAAGGGAAATTGCCCTAGAAAGAAATTTAGATTTTTTTCTCAGTCAAACTGTGTGTGTGCTGTTCACCCTGTGGCCCTGATACCAGTGGAGGATGCAACTTTGACCATTAACTTCAGCAGAATTTTGGTGAATGGTTCCTGTGCTAAGTTTTCAAGTGAAACAATAAAACTGTAAAGTGTTTCTGCGGCAGCTTCATGTCCTGAAGTCTCTGCTCCTTTTGCCTGCCGAGATCTACCTTTTGGTAGCTTTGGGATTTTAAACATTTCTCAGGTTTGTTTAACATATGTATTTTTGTGAAGCATTTAAAATAAGATAGTGTATTTTGAAGTGTCTTTTTTGAAGAGACGGAAGGAGGGATGGAAGTTAGAAGTATGAAGTTATTAGGAGACTGACCAGCCACTTTTACGTTGAAGCCGTGATGTACCCAGCAAATGGCTACAGGTAGGAATGAGAGATTAATTAAAGCTAAAATGGAAAAACTTGTATAGTATTAAAAAAATAAAAAAGTAAAGCTATGACGGACACGTAGAGCAGACACTTCTTTTACTCCTAATGAGGAGCTCGGTCTAATTAATGTAGAAAGCTGGGGTGACTTTTCATCAGAGCTGTGCGTGCCAGGCCATGTCTGAGCAGGAATATTTTCTCTTGGTTAATAAACATTTGTTCTTTGCCCGGGGTGCTAAACAACCCCGTTGTTCTGTTCTGCCGTGTGGAACACCTCAGTGAGCTTTAGAAAGGAGACCAAAAAAAAAAAAAAATTCAACTTGGCTGAGCAGAGCTCTTCGTGTTTATATTTAAAAACTGGAACATGCTCCCCCTCGTCTGCCTTCAACTTCTCAACTGCTGAAACTACTCCCTGTCCTCTCTGAAGAGCTTCAAATCACGACGGTTTCTCTGCAACAGCCCTCGCTGCCAAGGTTTCGGCTCTGGGATCCTCTGCAGGGACAGCGGAGGCGGGAGCCAGCATTCCCTTTGGATAATCTGGGGGCAGAAGGACAAATTGGCCAAAGTAAAGGGTGGTGCCCACAGCCTCCATGGCGAAGGGTCTCCGGGAGGAGCCCCTGGGCTCTCCAGCCCCTGTATTTATGTTACATGTGGTTGCATCTCCCGAGGA
>NW_009615715.1:53478-58621 GCF_000690535.1 Cariama cristata | reverse complement strand
CGGTACGGGTGTAAGCGAAGGGGTGAATGTAAACTGATGTATCAGTGTAACTGCATGTGTGGCCGAATCCACTCTGAAAAGTCAAAGCAGATTAGGAAAGCAGAAAGCTTGTCTGTGTAATGGCCAGCAGGTACTTCTGAAGAGAGCACAATATGTGGGTGGTGGGGTGGCAGAAGAGCGGCGCGTCTGCGCAAAGCTGACCACGATTTAACTCTGTATTAAAGCAGCCCTGTCGATTAAAACCTGTAAATACACTCCTGTATTTATATCACGGCACTTAGGAAGGGCTGCTTCTGTTATTGTGAGTATGGCACTATGCGACAGCTGATACCACATACTGTGTTTTTATAATTTTTTAGCAGCATAGTTTTCTTGCCAAATAGATTTTACTGGAAAGAAAAGAGAAGGAGAAATGATGCTAAAATCCCATTACTAATGCACCAAAATTTCTTTTTTTTTCTAATATATGTGTGCCTTGCATGCCTCTTAAATGCAGCATGCAGTTTAACATCTGTTAGGGACTTGTATTTATTCGTTTTCAGAAAATACAAATTGGTTTGATCCTCACTTTTAATTTGGGGAAAAAAGCCTTGAAAAATCACTGTTACAGAAAACCCAACCCAAATGGTAAAGTTAATGAACTTTATATATGGCACAGGCATAAAATGGAGAGTTAGTCGTAGGCTTCTAAAAATTAGTGAATCATGTCCAGTTGAAATAAATTGAATTGTATCTTCTGCCCTGGCCTCTGAGTAGCAGAGGTTTAGCACTGCTTTGTTGCAGTAATTCATATTCAGAACATTGGATAACAGCAGATACCACAGAACAGATAAAACCAGTTCACTTGAGGGTTCAGCTCCAGTAATATATCGTGTCTACTGAGAGCACCTTAGGTTTTGTTAGAGTGAGTAGCATCCTTTGTCTAGGTGTTTGGCATGCAAGTTATAATAATAATGTATCCTGTGCTGAGAAAGATGGTCTGATTTCACTTGTAATTGTAAGATGGCAATTATTCAAGCATTATTCAAGAGAATCTAAGAGTGATGCCGTACAGCTTGGATTCTCATCAGACTCCAAAGGCCAAATTCATTTCCCTGGCAAAGCTATCAAGCCCCAAATCAGAATTTCAATCAAAACCGTGTCCACTGCTGGATGTTAAATGGCTGGTTGAGCCCTCTGCCTTTCTTTTGCAGCATTTAACAGAGGTGATAAAGCTTTCAGAGAGGTATTGCCCTTCCCCACCTCATCATCATCAGGGTTTTTTTGTGATGCACAGCTTGGAAGAGAAGCCCCAAGGCTTCCCAGCAGGGTTTGAGAGCTGCATTCCCCAGCCCACAACTATTTCTTGACCTCTCTGGGAGACTCAGTTGCACAGGAGTTGGGGTAGAAGGTTTGATTTTTTTTTTTTAGATTTTTTTTTTGCTTCACTTTACAAATGCTTCCACATGCACTGTAAATAATCTGGGAAGGTTTTTCCTGGTTGTGCCCCAAGCTGGAGCAGGGTGGCTGCAGAAAGCTGTTTCAGCCATCAGATGTAAAGCAGTTTTGCAGTGGGCGAAGGATTCCTCCCTCCCACCTTCGGCACTCCCATAGGAAGTTCACTTTGGGAATTGTGTTACTGTATTTGGCCAAGAGGACCGTGCTTATTTTAAAAACATCCTGAAAACGAGCCTTACGGAAAAGTTGTTGCTATCCGATACGTTTTTTTATTCTTTTATGTAATCTTCATTGCAGCTTCTTCTGAAACAAGATTGAGGTTTAAACTTTTGCCTTTGCTCCATCCCTGAGTTAGACCTGACCAAAGCCCATGCCATCCGTTGAATCTTCAGTCCTTAAGCAGAACTTAAGCTAATTGCTGTACTGATTAAACAGCAGTTGTCACCACTCCCCCAGGTGAGTTGCCTCAGAGATATTCTTGTCAAGAGATAACAAAACAACCTCTGAGAAAGGAGGTAAATTGGTATGCATGGGTGTAATTAAATATAGTTGTTATGGAATCTGTAATAGGACCACACTTGAATTCGTAGCGTTACTAGAGCGTGTTCTGTCTTAGTGGAGCTTTTTCAGTATTTTCCTAAAAACACGTGAATTTTACTTCTACAAATCAGTTTTGCAAATAGCGTGTTTTCTTGTTTGTTTGTTTAAAAGCAGATGAAATGAGACACGTAGCTGGATGTTCACGCACACGTGCGAATGTTTGAACTGAACAAGCCCAGAAGGTGTTTGTTTGCAGTTGTTGGCATTCATGAGCTAAAAAAGCTGGCCTATGGTTCATAAATACCCCTTGGATCTTTCAGGATAGAAGATACTAGGTAAATAGAGCTATTTTTATAATTGCTTTGCAGCGTAGCAAAAGTCATCATCTTCTAATCCTAAACAAGGGAATGTACTTAGAAAAGCCCCAGACAATCTCTTTTAAACCTTCTGCTTTCTTCTTTGCTCTGTGTCATTGCAGAGCAGCTCCGTGAGCCCTCCTGGAGAGCTTTTCTCTCTTTTGGGGAGCTTGAAACCTTGCCTGAAGAAGTTGTGATTCAGGACTCAAGGCGGTCATCTTCCCTACAGTTACATCCTCGTGACAGCATTAAATTCATGCTGCTTTTCCGTAGTTTACTTCTCCCATCAGAGGAAGCACCGGCAGCAGTGCTGGCATAGGCTTTGCTTCTCTGCCACCTTTCCCACCCTGGTGTATTCAAGCCCTTCTCCATCACCACTGAGCTTTGAAATGAATTGCTGCACTGGCCCAAGTCAAAAAAATCCTCCCTTACCAAGACAAACCGGCTGGCCCCGTGCTACTCCCCAAGGGTTGGGTTGGCGTGGCTGGAAGGAGGGCTGATGAGGACAGGAGCAAGCAGGCTGGCGAAGGTGTGCAACCGCTCCTCTAAGCCAATATTTGCCACCAGTGCCTCTCTAGAGCAGAGCTAGAACCTCAATAATGTACTTTTTTTTTTTTTTGAAAAAAAAATGCGGGCAAGCTCTTTCCATGGCAAATGTGGAAGTGGGTGAAGTGCTGTGATGCCTAAACCCTGGGGAGATGCATCCTTTCTACTTGTGTCTCCCTACAACTGTCCCACTGCTGCAGCCTTGCTTGGGCCAGGGCTGCTGCAGGGTTTTTACGGTGCTGTGCGGCACGGGGACCACTGGGCTATGTCTTATGCTTGCTAAATGCCATGGCCTTGGCTTTGAGCTCCATTCTGCCCCGCGAGCACGTGGGGAGCGGGAGGGCAGCACCAGGGACTGACTGGTGATGCTCAGGAGGAGGTATGGCTGCAAAGGTTGTACCAGTCGGAGCTTCAGGTCGTGTGTCTGACAGACAAAGTCTGGTTCAATAAACCGCCTGGAGTGTCAAAGGAGAAGTGTCTGTGTGTGCAGTGCTTGCATCAGGGATAACACCTGGAATTCGAGACAACTTTGCTATTCCAGCAGTCTTTGGGCAGCGGCTGGTTTTATACAAAACGTGTAGTACCACGTCCAGGGGCAGGACAGTGAGGTAAGAGCCTGTCTCATGCCTATTTTATTTTATTGTCATAACTAGAGGAAGAAAAACTATAGAGTATTTTTAAAGACACTATTTGGAAACTGTAAGCTTTTCCAGTGTACTGAGCTGTGTTTCCGAAACAGAACTGTGTCTTGGCAGAGGCTTTTGAGGCTGAAAGAGGCTGGGGTGACGGGCTCTGAACCAGGAGAGCAAAAGATGTGAATTCTTAGCATTTAACCGCTAACAGGTCTGTTCCCTTGATCTTCCTTTGACATGCTCCGCCTTGCTGTGGGATTCAAATTCTGCTGAATCCTTCTGTGAGTAGGAATGTAGCATCCCTTTGAGAGCCCCCAGGTTGTCCAAGACAATAACAAATATTTGGTGCTCTTCCAATGTCAAACATTAGCAAAGGGGCATTCTTCAAACATTTACACACTTGCTTTGCTTTAAGCCTGTGAGGAATCCCACTGAAACTGAGCTGGTGTCTAAATGTTTGCAGGATAGGTCCTTTAATCACCCCTCGAGGCATGGCCCTGTGTCACTAATGAGTTTCTTCCTTCAAAAGGGGTTGAGAGACAAGTCCAGGCCTTCCCTTTCAAATACACACCGATGCCTTTAGCTTTCCTAAGTTTGCTTTTTCATAAACACCACTGTATTGCAACAGTACGTTATAGTCTCTGTCACTCATTTGACAGCTGTGTCAAGTTTTATTTAGAAATTTTTAAAACCCCCTGAACTCATTACCACAGTGTTTACATGGGTTCAGGGAGCAAGCAGGGGAAATCTGTAGATGAAATATCTATCAAGTGTCATTAAATATACCGACATCCCCTGGTTCCAGAATTTGTTCAGCGGTAGGTTGATGGAAAGACAAAAAATACAAGAGGTATCTTTTGTTCCTCGCTGCTGTCCTGGTTGCTTTCCTTCGCTGCTGCTACTACTGGAGCAGGGGACAAGATGGAGAGGCTTATGGTCCAAATAATCGGAGAGTTCTTAGGGTCCTGAGACACGCTGAGCTTGAGTTACTTGAATTCTGCACAGGTTAATGGGGATTTGAATGGTAGAGGTTTTGAAGGATGAAAGAAACAATAGGAGCGTCCTTGGAGATGAACCCAATACTGTATAAAATTGGGCTGGCCTGTTCTTCTCCATGAGGGGTTACCAACCCAGTTTTAGCCTGGTAGTTTATTCAACACAGGCGGTTTCCTACTCTAAGTGATGTTGTGGACATCAGGCTGGTATATAGCAGGGTGATTTGACATCAGGAAATGGATGATCAAAGCAAAGATTTCTGAGGACTGGTAAGACTTGGTGATGAATTTCAGAGAATTTCCTTTTACCCTCTAGCAATTTCCAGGAAAAGAACTTGGGCTAGTTGTCCATCCTAGAGCATTGCCCTATATAACAATCTTTACTTTTTTTTAAACGTGATTTTGGATTTTTGAAAGGAAGCTCAATTCAAACATGTGAATGCTGTTGTGAAGTTTCCACCACCAGCCTGGTGTCTGTATGGTTTATAGGATTGTGCTTTTCTTATTCTGCTGATCTGTAAAGCCTTTGAAACAATTAGTCGGTTTTAAGATGTAGTATAGTTAATCAGGACATTGCCAAATGGGCTCCAGGCTATTAACCTGCAGTCCTTCAACTGGTTGAATGCCAATTCCTGCT
>NW_009615715.1:26999-53459 GCF_000690535.1 Cariama cristata | reverse complement strand
TCCCTGACCCCTAGATGCTCCTCATAGCTGCCATAAATGGCTTTGTAAAGCAACTCCCTGAAGTCACTGCTATTCCCAGGACCAAAAATTCCTGAAGTAGTTTCAGTTTTCCTCTTGACAGCCATGTTCAGACGGGCAGAAGAAGACCCTGTTGTTGTTTCTGTGCTCTTTGCCTTTTAGCATTCACTGGTTGGAGCTCCAGGAGACCCTTTGTAAGATGATCATGACGCCTTTTCCAGCTAAAGTCACTCTCTTGGATGAAAATCGGCACTGTCCGTGCACTAAAAAAAAAAAATAAAAAAAAAAATCTCCAGAGCGCTCATGTACTGCTTCAAATGTCTCTGCTCATTTTTTGAATGAGTGTTAATCGCTTAGAGGAGTCGGGCAAATTGCCACTGTCTAGTTTGTAAAATTCAGCAAATGCCTCGAAGAACCAGCAGTGCTGATTCAGAGAGAATGTCCTGGTTGACATCTGGGAACCTTCTCTGAATTGTAGACCCTGCATTTTGCCTGTATAGGTTTGGTGAACCGCAGATTTGTTCAGTTAATGGCGATAATAACTGGTGATGCAGATGCTCTGAAAATCCTGTGGATTTCAGCAGCACCAAAGCATCTGTGCTAAAGCTGTATTCACTGAAAACCAAGCTTTACTTGTAAAATTAACTTCCCTTTCAGTAGTATAGAAATTGGCTGTATCGTGGAAGTATTGGCTGTTTATTTACTAACAGTATCCTGCCTGTAAATGCTTAAAGAAGAGTTAAAAGTGCAAAACACATCTGTTTCTCAAGGCTTTTCTGGGGAAGTTTTGACTAACCTCAGCTCACACTGATTTGAAGACAGCAAAGTCAATGCATGGGTGTGACTTTTGGGATCAGGCCCAGTGCTTTGTAAATCAGCCGTCTCCAGTATATTAATGAGTATTTACTTTAGTATAGGGAAATAATACATCTGTGGCATACTCTTTATATCTGTAACAACTTTTTTTTCATAAAGCATTTGATAAAAATGTAACTGACATGGCTCCAGAAGCCTAAAATGAGACTTGCAGCTCTGTTACGGTCAGATGAATATTACACAGATTTTGTATGCCTCTGCTGGTGCCTGTTCCAAAAGCTTCATCTTTTTTTCCTTTAAATAGTCAAAGTTCACAAACGCTTTGCCGATTCTGTAGTAGTGGCATTATATGTAACTGATGAGATGGTTGGTTGTGTGATGAATATGGTAGGAAAATCAAATCTGCTGGACAAGACGTAATTGTGTGGTTGTGTGTTTTACCTGTTAACATATGTTCTTACGGGCACCCAAAACCCAGAACAAGGACTGTGTGAAGCGTTCAGACAGACGGTGTGTGTCTGGAGGCATGGTGCCCCTTGACAAGAGGTGGAAGGCAATCAAATTCAGTCCTCAAGGACAGAAATGACTGTTTTGTATATTGGCGGTAGAAGAATGTTATTGATGACTTGTGCAATCCAACCCTATGACGTCGAGGCAGCTGCAGGGCTTTTGTTGTTGTTTTGTGTCCTGATTCCAATCTTGAGTACACGCCAGTTACGTTTGGTCACGGGAAGCGTTCCTGGACGCACTTGATCTCCATGTGACAAAAATGCCTCTTTTCTCAGAGGCTGGAGAGCATCTCCTTTGCTTCAGCAGAGGAGGGCTGCTTGACCTGCCTTCCACTGACCTCCAAAATGGCAAATGTCAGATAAACACCCCTTGGAGAAGGCTTCGCTGTATTTGCCAGTGTTTGGGGGATGCAAGGTTTCTGTGTTTCCCCTTGTCTCCCTAGGCTCTTTGGAGATAAGTCCTTGTTTTTCTAGAATGTGTTCCCAGAAACTGTCAAAAAAGCACAGTGGTTTCTGGTTATCGAGAGCTTTCAGATTCTCGTTCGTGCTGTGGCTGATCAGTTAATCTCAAGGACACCGACTCTTTAGCTTGTTCAAGGCATTTCAACGCTCTGATGGTATCTGCTAAGTTCATCAAGAACAAAATAAATAGTGTTAAGTGAATAAGGGCTAATTTATTACTGCAGGACTACATTTGAGGCATTGGTACCCTCTAGTCTGAAAGGTCTCCTTCCTAATAGACAGACATGAGGTTGAATTTTCACAGTTGTATCCCCAAACCAGTAAATCCATTTTGTGGATCCACCTCAGAATTTATCAACATGAGAAAACTGTTTACCTGAATTGGAAATGATCTCCAGTGTAGATGGTAATGCGTATGAGAGAAAGATGGCATTCGCGCACAAGCAAGAGGTTTCCAAACCAGAGCAGCAGAGGAATGCAGGTCAAGATCAGGGTGTCATCGTGTTGTGACACAGCGTTGCTGCACGTGGTGGAACAAATGCAGTTCGACTCTTTAACGGTAGGCACTTGGACATGTAACTGTGGTTGGTGAGGCAGAAGGACAAGTCTGCTAGGAACAGGCTCGAGTCATCTTAGCCTCTCTGATGCATCAGTGCTCCTAGTGACTTAATGTCATGATGACATCGCTAGCATCCCTGCTTGGTTTTAACCTTGTGGTTCAGTCAGTGGCTGGATTAAATGATGTTTGTGGTCATTAGGGACAGTGATTGTCATGATTAACCTTACTCCAAAGCAGCAAATGTCAATCTTTCTCTCAATCTCTCTTTCGTCTGACTATAATGACTAATATTTTTATCACTATTTGACTTTCTGGGAAGTGTGTTTTTTGAGAAAGGCTGTTTATAAAGTGAAAAGGTGAGTACCCAAAGTCGTGTTCGGTGAGGGTGGGCAGATTTTGAAACCATTAAGCGTGACTCTATCAAATGGGCATGTGAGAGCCTCTATATATTTATCTTTAATAAACACTGACTAGTGTAGCATTGTCTGTGTGGTTTTCTCACTGAATTAAGCAAGATGCAATGCTTTTGCATTGTTCTAAAAATTCCATGAATGGACTTGGAGAAAGATGTTTAAGAGGAAGCCTGTGAGGGAAGAAGGCACGTTAGTCAGGGGACTTATCCTGAACCAGGGTATCGTAAGGAACTAGTCGGTGAGTTTCTTTTCTGATTTACGCACTGTTTCATCAGTCAAGATATCTCTTCCTTCCTCTCCTGGTCTCTGTTGCTGTCTTTCCCTCCAATATGTGCTTTTTCCTCTTTGGGAGCATCAGCTAAAGTATCGTAGATAAAGTTATTTTTGTCGTGATGAAATGCACTATTAAATCTCCAGACATTTTGCAGTGAAAGTGTTTTCTGTAATTACTTGTCTTGAAGACCCGCTGAGGAGTGATGAATATAGGGAAGCGCTTGGAAATGCAATGCTATGGCAAAATATTTCTTTCTTTTGCTAATCTTCATCTTTTAAAGTATCAGCACGTTAACACGTGCAGTTCGGTGCTAGATACAACGGACAAGCTCTTAGCATTGTTTGAACAAGGTACGAATCTCAGCTCTCATGCATTGATGTGTTTTGTCCTTGCCAACAAGATAAATACAAGCAATTTTTGTTCTAACACTACTGAGCAAATAGTGCTGTCTAACTGTAAATTGCTTTAAGGGGGAATCAATAAGGTGCATCCACTTTTAATAGCCCATTTGCCAATGTGTTTTTTTAATCTATATCTAAAGTTTGGGCATGGATGATCATTGTTCATTTTACTTCACAATGTATTGTGTATAACTAAGGCTACAGTTCAAGGGCACAGCGAAAAGGTCATGAGGTTTTAAAAGAAAATGACAACTGAACACGGCGAATGAAAGTTTATTGTTTTGTAGTGTTTTGTAATTAATCTTGATAGAGATTTGCTCTGTATAAAATAGCCTTTCTTTTATTGAGTTGTTACGTAGTGGCTTTTACCTCTGAGGATCCAAAGAGCACCTTCTTTCTGTCAGTTTATAAATGAAGTTTAGAGGAAAATCGGTTATTTGATCATGCTGCTTCCTCCTTGGTGACCGCATATTTTTCCTACTCGTCTGTTCCAGCATACCACTTTATTACATGCATTTCCATGGCAAATACAATATATCGAAGATTTTTAAGACTTGATTTCTTATCTTGGGTTTCTTTTATAACTAACTGCATCCAACAATTGCTCCCAGAAAGTATCCCAAGAGTGTTGTCATTTCAGCTCTATAAATTTTTGTGGGCACGTACAAGTCTCGCTGGACCAAACTCCTATTGTTTTTTGTTTTGTTTTAGTAGAACTTGCTGTTGACTTTGATACCCTATTGAAAGCAAGAATTTCTACTTAAAACTTGATTGCCTATATAGCAAAAGGATTTGGTTCTAACTGTAGTGCTGGGAGGGAATGCTCTGGAGGCACTTCTCTGCAGGGTGGACAGTGCTTGGCTGTTCTCAATTTACACGTGCTTGAATTCTGTGTTTCCAAAAATATAGTTTCCATCTATACTGACTAAAGTTTTTTTCTAATATCTGGGGGGTTTTGGAATCTAATGAAAAGGCATTTGATTTGTGTGTTTTCTGTTCCAGTTTTTTTTTTTTTATAAGATCTCTGTTTTCTCAGAAAAAAAATTGCAATGGGATTTGTGTCTGTGTCCCAAAGCAGATGGATGCAGTTAGATAGGGAAACAGCTTTCCCAAGGACCTGGTGCCGAGTTTTGGGTCTTTTTGAGCACGTCCCTCTGTCTCATGCTCAGAAGAGAAGGGCCACTGATCTCTAGGGGTATGGATTGGCACCTCTGCTTCTCACGAAGTATGAGGGTACGTTTCACGGTGGTCAGCATGAATAAAGGGGCAAAGGCCTCTTACCTTTCCTCCTTTCTGCTTAATCCTTGCCTTTGCTTGTGGCCTTGTTTGTGTTTATGGGAACCGTACTTCAGAACAGATGTGATGGGCTTGACCAATTTCACCAGCGCATTAGAAACAAACAGATTTTTTCCTACAACATCTGTGTTGGCACATGTGTTTTCTATTGTATTCCTCCCTTTTTTAAAAATGTTTTTATTACGAACTGGGTGATGAAAGCTCCCTTTTTTGAGCCTGTTTTCAGAGCTGAGTACCTTTCATAGAGTATCCTAGGGCAATAAATCACTTTGTGCTACACGATCGTAACCCCAAATTAGAGTGCCAGGGTAACGTGGAGGGCTGATTGCCTTAATCTCAAAGTATGGGGGAGAAATATAAATGATAACTTTTTGGTTTTAAGGAAGAGGCTATTATAAATAAGTTATGGACGAGACTTGCATCTAAAGCAAGGCGATAACCTCTGAAATCCGTATTGGAATAATGCAAATAACACAGTGGGACTATTCTGTCCATGCAGAAGGTTTCAGGTGATAGGCACGTAGCTGTTGAGAAGTGATATTTTCAGTCTTTAACCCTGAAAGCTTGTACTCACAGTTGTCTGGTGTAAAAGCAGACTCTTGGATGATTTCCTATGAAGTGATGCTTGCCTTTTATTTGAACAAGGAGTATGGCCACCTCAGCTGGGCAGGGGATCAGGTAGCTTTGATGGCTCTCCTTAAAGGAGACCTGGTAGCATTTGGCCATTTATTGAAAGGAAATTAGAACGTTATGTTGCAGAATTGCCAGAAGATGGTTACAGATTTCCGTTTCCATAATGTTTAATTTGAAGAGATTTCAAAAGAATGATCTAGAGAGCCTTTTTCTAAAATACAGTATTCTTGGTCTATGACTTTCTCACAATGTTGCAAGTTACCACCAAAATTCACGGCAGGAGTAGCAGTGCTTGCAGCCATGCTAGAACTAGCCCTCACAATGTGCGCTTTCTCTTTGGTATTTATTGTCGGATTATATTTCTTTCATTCTCTATTCTGCTGTCAGTTCACTCTTATCTTACACGTCTCAGCAAATGGATATTGCTTATTATGGGGCACTCTGACGGTCTTTTGTGTTGTGCCTCCTTCTACTTTTTGGAACAATGTGTTGAGAAGACGTTGAATTGCCAAGTCTTGTGGGAACTTTGTTATTAAACTGTGGCCCAAATTCTCCCTTCAGGGACCGAACGAAAACAAAACAAAAAAACACCACCACCAAACCCACAGATGGGGTCAATTTACACATGAATAAAAAATTAAGAAATAAATTAACAGGAAATAACCACTGTGCTTATATTGCCTTTCGCTCATTTCTGATTCTTTTCCCTTCACTGTTACTCCCCTATGATGTCAAGTCTGCTTGGAATTGTTTGGGTTTGGGGCTTTATTCTCCCCTCCCACATCCTCTCTGTTAAAGTTGCTGACTTTTGAGTCGCTATAGAGCTGCCTCTATAGATCATGCCACCTCCCTCCCTCTGCAGATGGGTGGATGAAGTGTTTTGAACAGTCCTTGTAAAAGATGGAGGAGGTAGTCTGCAGGAGAAAGAAACACTATTATACAAAAACTCCTGAGGTTCGCTTCCATTCTCAAGCACTTGCTGGTCTGTTCCTACTTGGGTCACTCGCATGGTCAGCTGGACTGTCAGAAAAGAAATGGGAGAGGGGAAAGAACTGATATATAAACTATATGAAAAAGCAAGGAGAAATCACAGGTTGGAAAACACCTTTTTCCTACTTACTATCTTGATTTTTCTATAACAACTTTTTCTTCTTGTAATAGTTTTAATATCTGGTCTATAATTTGCGTCCTGCCAACATCTACCAGCAGGATAAATGCACACTTGTGTTGGGAAACAGGGATAAACCAACCAGTTTAGGATTAACTCCGTTTCCCTTTTGGTGCTTTCTGCTCCAGGAGGGCCCCATAGTGCCTGAAAACATCTGAAGTTCGTGCTAAAGCTCAACTAGCGACTTGCAGATTTTTACTACTACATTTAAGTGGGGCTTAAATCTTTTCAGGTAATCTGTGCCTTTTTAAGCCCCAAATTCTAAATGAAAAAAGTAATTTTTGTCTTATCTTAAATGTCTTTGCAGTGATGGTTTGCAGGTGAGGAAGGCCACTAGGTTTCTTAAATATAGTGCCACCAAAGGAACTTTGTTTAGTGCTTTAAGGTAAAATGATGAAACTCTTTAGGCCAGCAGTTCAGAAATACAAGGAGAAAAAAGGGAAATTGATATCCAGATTGATGTCGTTATTATAGTTTCTTGTAACTGGAAAGACATCTGCTGTAATAACAGAGGATCCTATCATAAAATACAAAGTATTCCCAAACATTTGCAAGTACTGTGCATGTAAGTGCATTTTAATTTTCCAATAGAGAGACAGACCTGGATCAAACTCTGCAGTTTACGTTCATCACGAATTCAAATATATAAAATTATGGTTGTAGGAGGTGAAAAACTTGGCTCTAGCTCTTGTCCCTTTGCTGCTTCAGGCATTCTTCAGCAGTGAGGTTGCACTTGCAATTTGAAGACTGTTGAATTTGGGGGACAGAGGGGATTCTCCCAAGCTAAGTCTGCGAACTCCTCTCTGGTCTTCTGTGTATCTGCAGTAATCTACTTTTTAAAAACATGTACTTCCACTTCCTTGAGACTAAACATCATCTTTTAAAGATCCCTCAAAGAAATGACTGAGAAACGACTCCCAGCTCTAGAAGAGGTATGGTAAGGTGACATGTCCTGGCATTGACAGGGAGGACTTTTGTCAGGGCATCTTCCTTTAGCTGTGCACAAGCCTTTGGCCTCAGACTCTCCTCTTCAAGAAGGAGCTTTGTGCTGCTCTTAAGCCTTTCGGCAGTCTGGAGAAGTCACGGTTCTTGTGGGAGGCATGACTGGAAGGGCAGGGGTCAGGTACATCATTAAATAGTGGCCAAGCCGGATGGGCAGTTCGATCTAGATCTTGCAGACACCTCTCCCCAGCTTGCTGTCTTTTGCTGTGACGGCTTTCGTGATGAGGTAAATCCCACTTCATTGTTCCTTGCACATCCAATCTCAAGACTTCTGTTTTAAAATTAAAAAAAAAAAAAAAGCTGAATTATGTAATTCAGTACCGGTTGGCTTGATGCCTGATCAGATACTAGCTGTTCGGCAGCTGGCATGAAGGTGGTGTAAAGGCATTCAGTCAAAATAAATGTCATATCATGTACCCCAGTTAACCCGCCAGAAATGCTGTCATGTGCCCATGGCTGATCTGAACCTCTCGTGTCCTCCTGTGGGACACTCACCGCAGGTGATCAAGGAGCCACGTCTTTCTTGTCCTCTTGCTCAAGCCAAAGAGGGAAGCGGGGGAGTGTCAGCATGACCCACCGTGGCTCCAGCAGCAATTTCTGAAGGAGAAACCAGCCATTTGACATGAGGGGAAGGGTCCTGCCCCGCTCTGTCTCCTCCATCTGTGGCCCCCAGGGATTTGGCACTCACCTCGTGCCTTCCATGTGATACTGCTAGTGGACAATCCTCTAGTGTACTTTTAGCCCAATATCAACCTCTTTATATGCAACTGATAACGTATCTTTTCAGCGTTACCAACAGCTCATTTTTCCTTGTCAAACATCTGGCTTTGGCATCATTTCTATTTAACGTATCGAGGTTAGGTATGCTGGGATTCTGGAAAGAAAAAGAAGCTGCTAGAAGACTCTGCTTGGTTTCGGAACTGCAAGCCAGTGAAATTTTGTGGCAAGTTGGTTCTTGAGTGAAGGCTAAATAGCGAGATCTGGGTGGGGTTCGCCTCTGTCTTCAGAAGTAATCTGAATTTTCCATGAAGTGCCAAAGCGATTTTTGGTTCTTTGATGAAAGAACCAACCGGCTCTTGACAGTCTTGACTTCCTGTGGAAAATGAATCCAATACTGGCATTGTTTTAAAAAAAAGAAAAAACAAAGTCTGGCTTAGGGTTGGTTTCAGAGGTTGTTACACCCTTTTGTGATGTGAAGTATCTGGATCTGGTAAAATAAACAACACCAGTGCCAACAAGAAGAGGGGGAAAGAGGAGCCATTTGTCCCGGTGCTTCCAGTTGGTGACCTTGCCTCCTGCTCTGATGAGGTTGGTTTCAGCCATCGTTCCTTCCTGGGAATGTGCTGGTGGGTGCCGTGGCTTTCCTCTGGCACCGATGTGCGTGGTCATACAGCTGTCATCTCAGGTCGGCTCCCTTCATTACTCCTTCCAGTATATTATCTGCACTAACTTGGTCTTCAAAACAAGGATAGAGAACTGTCTCTGCAATCTGGATGATGAATATGGAGTTGCTATCTTCAACTGTGAATTGGAGAAGAAGAAACGGCAAGGCTTGCTTGAAAATCGCTCATCAGAAATGAGCGAAAATATCAAATTCTGGGAAAAAAACCAAGGAAAAGCAGAGCTCCTTCCGCCCATGTTGGTAGGCTGCTTCACCTGTGTGGTACATATAATTTTGGCTCTTTAAGCTACAGAAACTGAAGCTGCTGTGAATTAAAGCCCAGGTTATGTCCAGGTCTTGCTCAGGATAGGAAGGAAACGTGAACTGAGAGCGTGTCAGTGTCCGAGTCGGGGTCCATCAGCCTCTGCTATAGCAGGGCCAGGATAAGCATGGAGAGGAGATGGGAGCATGCTCAATTGCTTCAGCTGTTGGCTAAGTGAGTGCATGTCTGTCG
Source organism: Cariama cristata (assembly GCF_000690535.1). NCBI lineage: Eukaryota > Metazoa > Chordata > Aves > Cariamiformes > Cariamidae > Cariama > Cariama cristata. The sequence continues at coordinate 44,013 of NW_009615715.1, read as the reverse complement.
ATCTCTGCCACAGAGCAATGAAAGTGTGAAAGATCTCAGTGAGTTACTGTCCACTTGAAGATTTTTTTTTTTTTCCCCCTTCCCCTGTATTTTTGTAGAACTGCAAACCAAGAAAGTTAAAATTCATGGATGGGTTTTAACCCTGGCTCTCAGTTGGTGATATATTATCCAACTGCAGTTCAGCCTAATGGTATGAAAAGCAAAGATAAATTAAGAGGAAAATTAAAGAGATGAAGAGGAGACCTGCAGTACTTTTTTTTTTCTTTTTTTTTTTTTTTATTCTTTTATTTCTTTTTCCCAGCCCATGAGCTGAGAAGACTGTAGGGACCGGGGCTGGGTAGATATCCATCTTGCTCGTAGGCGAGAGCCACATCTCCTTTTAAGGACTCTGTTGTATGTGAAGTGTTTAATGAATGGTGGGAGTTTTCTACTGGAAAAGACAAAAAAAAAAAAATTAAGGTCATTCGTACAGTTGAAAAGTAATATATTTTTCTGCTTTTCTTAAGGAAAGTTCGTACCAAGCATTCCGTCTTCATTTAACTGATTATTTCCATATGGGCTGACTTTTGTGCTCAACTAATGTTAATCCAACTGAAACCTAAGCAGGTCTTAATTCTCGTACTTACCGCTGCAGAAAATGCACCTCTCTTTGCGTGCACATTAATTGCGTGTTAGTGCAGTGTCTGTAGAGGTTTTGGAGGAATTGCTGTAACGGTGCTTAAGAACAAGTTACTGAAATAATTTCTGGGCTGCTGCAGTGGAGTGGGGTCAGTACCAAACAGGAGCCTTTCCAGCATCCCAGCAGAATTCTCTGCGTCTTGTTGATCGTTTAAAGACGGTTCCTTTTTTTTTCAGTATTTAGGATACTAATGAAATTTAAACTAAACTAGGAAATTAATAGAAATATTTACAGTGCAGTTGAAATAAGTTGTGGTGTTAATACAAAAGTAAACATTCCCAAGAAAGGATCGGAAAGCAGGATTAGATTTAAAAAGAAATAGCCAGCATATTCTTTTTGTCCCATCTCCCAACCTGTCACTTGTGTTTGTCTCTCCCAAATGCTGCGGACTCTTTGCATGTTTACTTGGATAAAATAAAACATACAGCTTTATCTTTTTCAGATTGGGTCAGAGAGCATAACTGGCTCAATCTGTAAAGCAAAAATGAAAACTGTAAATATTTTAACAAGTGAGCAGCTGCTGCATTTCCACTCCTTACTGCGTGCACCATTCGTGAAGGGAATGGGAAGGGAAATTGGGCTGGAGGAGAAGGAGGGAGGAGAGATGGTATGTAAAGAGAGACCGAGAAAATGCGTTAAAATGACACATCGTGAGAGAATCTGTTTGAACAGCGGGGATGTACAAAGTTTTGTCCTACTCCATGGCAACTTGGGTACACAGATCAAACATGTCATCGGAGTAACATCGGGCAGGTAAGCCTTGTGCCAAAAAATGAGAGAGGGAGCGATGTGAGGGGGCGGGTGAAGCTGAAGGACTTGTGTCTTTGACCTTGGCTTGCTGAACATCAGCAGCAGGCCTGACAGGAGGTTTGAGAATTCGATGCCCATCATGGGCTGCCATTAGCTGGAGATTTCACTTCATTTTTAGAAGAGCAGACTGTTTTTCTGACAAAACCTTTATTTCCACATCCTGTAACACCAGATTAAGGAAAAATACATGTTTCTTTGCTTTGCTTTAGAGATGGGGCTTGCTCTTCACTTTCCCGTGGTCTGCCATGTATGACCAGAACACATTACTCTGTGTTGACTTGCTGCTTATTTTCCAACGTGTTCTAAGATTTGCCTTTCATTTTTGGGGCTTCTTTTCATTTAGTTTTGCTCATGTATCTTGACTTGTTTACACTATGATAGCACTGAACACCCCAACCATTGACGTAGTCTCTTACGTCAGAAACTAAAACTGAAGTGTTTGCGTAAATTTGGTGCTTTAAGACCTTTTTGAGCAACACCAGAAGTCTTAGATTATTTCTAATATGTCTTGATTGACAGGGCCTCCCTTGAATGGAAATTACAGCATGAGGTCACACTGAGACACCACAGATTTCTCGTGGCAGCTTAGTGCATTCTCAGCTCAGCGTAATTCCTGAGCTTGTACCACTCAATATATGCCATTATCTTAGCTCAGCGTGTCTATCTCAGTTGACAGATTAATGACAAATTGTCTGGTTTTATTCAATTTCATAGTTGAGTTTAGGAATTAAAAAAAAAGACAGATGAGCTGACTTCTTAAAATAGTCTTTATTGAAGCTTAATGCCCCCTGCAGCTAGAGAATGTACACGAACTGAAATGGGAAAGCATGCCTCCCCATGTCATTATTGAAGTTAGTGGATTAGTGCAGCTGAAACAAGAATTTGATGCGTGAAATTCTGCCTGCGTAAAACTGGGTCTCCACTACTGGGAAGTGAGTCAGTTGGGAAGCGATCTCCTGTGATGCTGATTTCTGGGGTCCCAGACATGTTCAGGTTCCCCTTAGGAAAGGTACTGTATAGGCAGATAATGAAGTACAGCCCTGAAGATCCTGTTCTAGGTCAACCCAACCCGTGGAAGTGCCTGTAAGGAAAGCAGGGGTGAGACATGCTTTATTCCAGCACGGCCCATAGTCCTAGAGCAAGTGAAAGAGCTGCGTTTGGTTTGAGTCAGCTTCCCAGGGTAAACATTGGAAGCATATTTCCCCTCTCCGCTCCTCTTTCTCTGGCTCATCACATGTTGTTCAGATTGACTTGGTTTGAAGGGACCCGATAGCTAGATCTGCCCTGTTTTACGTGACAATTTGGTTTCTGATGGGAGATGGCTGCCTGTGTTGTATCTGAGCTCCAGCGGGCTGGAAATGAAGGAAATCATAAACAGGAGTGCGAGTTCTCCCGGTGCTATCCAACAAGGAGGGGAGAGGGGAACAATATGGGAAGTTACAGGACAGAAGGGGATGTGCTCCTCCCGTTACTTGAACTTCTGACTATACTCCTGACAAATGGGTGCTCTTAACTATATTCTTCCACTTATTTTCCTTGCTGCATTTGTGTGCATTTCTATCCCTTACCAAAACATCTTTGAAAACGATAGCTGGCCATGAGCTTCTCTCAAAGCTTTTCATTAGGTGCCATCAATACTGGACCCTAGCTAAATTCCAAGGGGAAAAATACCTGAAGCAGCATTACTGCTTTAAAATATTAATTAACTAATTACCAGTAGCAACTCACTGTTTGCCCTAAAAGAAGGCCGAGGAGGAGCAAGCTGGGCATCATGAGGACATCACAATTATTTTACCAGCCTCTCCAGCTCCTTTATCTGGGCAGTGCCAGTTCTATGAGGGAGAATATTTATCTGCTCAGGGAGGGCCAATTCAAGTGGAAATTGTCTTCATTTGTTCGGTTTGTTTTGTGGGTTTCTTTTCCTTCTTCTTGAAAGCATCATTCATTCAAACCAATGATGAGAAAGAGCAAAAGATGGTTCCATCCTTCTCCGAGATAAACTAGGGTTGTTGGTTTGTGAAAGAGTCAACGTTCTTGTAACTCCAGAGACTAAGGCAGTTTTTAGGCAATGAGTGGTAAACAGGTGGCAGATGTTAAATAAAGAGAGCAAGGAGGGAGTCTGTGGTTAAAGAAGGATGGATTGAGGCTGGGACACTTCTGCCAGGTTCTGGAAGTGGGCTGTCATTGTTTAGTCTATGCTGTGTCCAAAAGGCTGGGTCATTCTTGTGCGACAGACCAGCTGCTCAGCTCCTTCAAGTAGCAAAGCTAACAACCTAAATCCAGAATATGAAGGTTTTGTAAGAACAGTGCCTTGTTTATGTAAGTTTTGGTACTCTTTTTCATACACTTTGAACGAAGTTCTTTGGGGCAGTGGATCAGCAGGGTGTTTGCTGCTGCTTTCCTTGCAGGCTTGCTCCTCATGAATGAGTGGCATCATCTTTTTATAGTTACGCTGCACTTCTGAGCAGTTATTTTTTAGCTGAATGAACCTAAGAGAAGGCAAGAAATCATCAGAAATTGACACAGCTTCCAAAATGAGGCACTTCTCTTCCTACGCAGTTCATCAGAAAAACTACCTTTTTTTTCCAAGACCTTTTTCAATACTTTATCTATCCAAGAAATGAAACCAACCCTTTCTTTTTGTTAGTCTAAGACAGCATCTTTTGAATTCTCTTGAGCTTTGGTTAGTTTCCTGGGGATTTATGGTGGCTTGAGTATTGTAAATGGTAGGAACATTTCAAAAGAATGGGTGATTTGATCCCCTTTATTTAATATTTGATCAGAGAGGACACCTTACTGTCCATGCCACTGTTGACTCCACCCTGCTGTGTGGATGGGGACCTGTCCAGCAGCTCCCTGCAGTTGGAGGGGTATCTGGGCAGACCTAGGGATGGGGGCAAAATCAATAGTCCTCTTAATTTTAACTGTGAAAACCAGGTATTATGTCTGCGTCTTCCTATTCTTGAGAATGTATGGGTTGGGAGACAACACACATGAGCTCACCTCCGCAAGAAAACCGTCTAAGCTGGTCCCAGGTGCTGGTTCCACTGGTGCCCATTGAAATTGCAGCCGGGGGTTCGTCCCTTCAAATGAAAACGCAAGAGTGACGCAGGTTTGGGGAGGAAGGCGAGAGGCGTGAAGCTGATTGACTCGGTGGGATGGCTAGTATCCATGTAGTGGACATCGGTACCTCTCGGCCACTCCACGGCCTCGTATGACTGAGTGGGAATGTTGAAGGGTGATGGAGGCAAACGTGATCCGTCATTGCTTGTCTCCTTCATAGCAATTGTAGTTGTTGCTGAAAGCAATCCACGGGACTGGGGTTATATAGATTAGGTTTGAGTTGTCCTCTGTGCTCTGCACACTGTATTGCTGTCCTGCGTGGTAACGTGTTGCTGGAGTCCTTTCTTCTTGCGCTTCCTTCAGTCAGTGTAGAAAACTGTCAAGCTTTTAATACCAGTAATTGCAAGAAAGACAGCGAGCAAATACATTTGCATATGCATTTAAGTGTGTTTTAGTGTGTTTTCTGAGGGTAAACATTGTTTACTAGTTAGTACTGGTCAAAGCCAAATAGAAGATCCTGTATGTACTTGCAAACCTTCCTTTTTTTTTTTTGCTTTGTCAGCACTGTCAACTGATGACACCTGACATTTTCTTTAAAGACCAGTGTCCTGGAAGCAAGTGATTAAATGACAAAATGGTTTTAAAAAAGCCTCACAAACCCAAAGAAGCCCACCCAAAATGCTGGGTTTTAGTCCTTCCTGCTTGTAGAGAATGTTTTGAAATAAGACATCAATGCTTCCTAGGGCTTAAATTGTAAATAGATACAGCTATCTCCACATTTATTATCATACATTTATTTTTATAAAACTCCTTTCTGGAGGCCTGTTTACTTTGTCATTCCTGAGAAGATCTAGGTGATTGTCGTAGTCTATTCAAAGACGTAGGGGGTTTTCTTCTGATTAGGCCTAACTTGTGTTAATAATACATGTCTGTGTAATTCCAAACTGTTTCTTAATCCGTATAATAGCTGCAGGTTTCTTCTTAATAGGTTTGAAATTTTCCCATTTGAAATTAGGTTTATTTAATTATAGTTGGATTAGGCACATGAGTGTGTATTGTGGAGCAGCCTTGAAGGCAAAATTTTTGTCATACTCGGTGGTGGTATCGAGCAGGATGGTGAACCAAGGCCGAGCACAATCTCCAGACCTGGTTAATCCAGCATTTTAGGGTGTGCAAGCTCCTCTGTAGACTCCTTTTTGAGTTCTGTTGCCTACCTCCCGATTTCTCCCAGATTGCTCATGGCTTGATGTTTCTATCAGCTCTGAATATAAGCTCCAATTCCCTGTTACGCCCAGAAGGAGGTAAGCACCCCGAGACCGAGAGGGCTGGGAAGAAGGATTGTTACTGAGGGAGTCTAACCTGGTGTCGGACTTTTCTTTTTTTTTTTTTTTTTTTTCCTTCCTATATTTTGGCCAGCTCCAGAGCTGCATAGATGAGAGCAGAGCTTGGCAGCCATTCAGAGCTAATGTGCCAGACTGTATTTTCCTTTCCCAAATTAAGCATGCTGGTAGCGTGTCTGCGAGAGGTAGTGGCTCCTGGCTCCTAGCTCTTGCTGAGTTTGGAAATCGCTGGAAGCCAAGAGCCACCGCGTGCCAGTCAAAACTGGCCTTTGTACCGCAGCATGCCAGCTTGGTTTAGAGCATCCTGGAAATGATGGAGAGCCCTGTGTGAAAGCTCATTTTTAAGATGTTTTACCTTGCCTCTGCTCAGACTTTGCCTCCTCCATTCCCTGTGAACTTTTACATAATTCCTGTATTTGCTCACTTAATAGTAGCATACATTTATTTTTTTTTTTTTTCTGTCCAGATTTTTGCCTCTCAACTGAGGGTGCAGACATGATGTTATCTGTCTCTCAACCCACCCAGCTGGCTGGGCAATGAGCGAGAACCACGGCTTCCTCTGGGGCTGATGGCAGGCTGGCTCACTTTCTGCAGGATGCTGAAGAGATGCTTTACTCGCAGCCATTTCCACATCCAAGTCCCGAGTCTTTCTAATTCTTATGTGTTTATACTTTCCAGCCTTGTTAAGACTTGTGGTCTCCAAAAAGGGGTTTTGTAGCTGAGGTGCAAGCTTCAGAAGTATTCTGCAGACTGCTGAGGCTTCATCTAGCTCTCCTTTCCTCCCATCCCTGGGGTATGGTACTTGGAGGCTGTGATGCACAAATCCTTCCCGAGTCTGGGGTAGCAGCTCAGCAACTGGTGCAGCTGCTCCTGGGATTCCTGGTGGCTTACAGATAAACAGTCACGCTGGTATTTTAATCCCAGTCATTAGCCCAAACCTTTAATTACTTTGGCTGTGAGTTATGCCCCTTCACTTCTCCTATCCCTGGTAAATCCGTGGCAACCAGAAGCTGCTTGATGGATGCTAACGCTCTCCTGTTATAACACAGGGCGCATGTTTGGGTTCATGCTGCTGTATTGCTTGCAATGCTCAGGCCAGTTGAGAATGCTGTGCCTGGCTGATGAAGAATGTTTCAGGCTCTTCTGCCTTGCTGGTTACACGGTGTTGCTAAAAATCTTTTCCGGGTTTTTCACTGCCTTTTGCTTTCGATTTACCGCTGTCGTGGTATTGGTGTCTGTCATTGAGCTGCAGCTGGTTTCCTTTTATTCAAATTAGGTGTCTAAATGAAAAGCGATGGTAAGCGCAGTAGTGAGATCACGTGAATTCTCCCAGCATGGGAGCTCCCTGAGCACTTTTCCGGTTAACAAAGCAAAGTTGCAAAGCCCGGTTGCTATTTTTGTAAGGATTTGTCCATCCGTTCCCATGTTCTGTCCTCAAACCCTCTGAAGTTTAATCCAAGCAGAAGCTACCTCTGATGTTCTGGGTTATCTTTTTCCATGAAGACTCGGTCAGCCTCTTCCATAGCCATCCACAAATAAACACAGGAATCAAATTCTGCTCGATTTACAAGTAGGTCAACCTCATTGATTTCAGTGGGTCTGCAGCAGACATAAGTCAGCGGAATATTTGCTCCGTGTTTTGCTAAGTTGTTGGCAGAAGGCGGATTTGTGTAAGCTCACCAGAGCAGAGATTGTCCTTACATGAGAAAAATAACAGTACAACGGTCCCTAATTCAGTTTTCTCAGAGGTGCAGCAATAACAAATATACTAGCCCCACTTACCAGCACTTAAAAGGATAACCTCATCCCTGTTTCTTCACCCAGATGTAAGGGGGAGATATATTTAGAATAAAGCCATTTCCCCCTCTACCACCACATACAAACAAAGCTCTGCAGTTGTAGAAATACTTGAGGCAACATGTGCAACTCATTCCCACTGGGTTTGGTAACTGAGGAGAAGCACGGTGGGAACAGCTTGGAAGAAAAATCTTCAAAGACTACTTAAGGACAGTAGGGCCTTTGCAGCGGGAGCCCTACCGCAAACTTTGGCTTTTCTAAAACCATTCTGACATTTGTGAGCTGAAGGAGAAAGAATCAACAGGTAGAAAAGAAAAAATAAATCAAAGACTTTCATTACTTTTCATTCCCCTGTGTGCCCAAGTTTCTATATTATCTTCCTGTAGACTAAGTAACCAAAAAATGAACGGGCTGTAGAAGTTCACAAGGTAAAATTCACAGTACTCCCGTTTTTTGCCTCTGTTTAGCCCTGTGAGAGAGCCTCAGAGATGCCCTCTGAGAGCTTGATAACTGCTGGATATGTTTTGGGGGCCCGTAACAGTGAGGTGGACTCTGAACCAGCCCTTTCTCCTCTCTGAGACATCCTTCCAGGCAACGGCAGCACAGCTATCTGAGATGCCAAAGGATGCCCTCCTCTCGCGGACAGGCTGCAGATATTTGCACCATCGCCTCTCAAACAACTTGGATGGTACCAAAATGTTGGTACAAGCCAGAAATATTCCTGTGAGCAGAGGATAAACCATTAAGGGCTGCTTGATTTCTTCCCGTACATCTTCCCAAAACAGAAGTTGAAAATAGTTATTTTTTTCTCCTATTTATACCTCCCCTAGAAGGACTTTGCACAGAAGCATGTAGATGACACCTCCTCTCCTAGTAGCATCCAGGTAGGTGCGTTGCACGCCCACCCACCGTCGCGTTGGCCACCCTCCAAATCCGTCTTTATTCTACGATTTTCTTCAAGGTGAGCGGTCCCTGGTATTACATGGAGTATCTCTGTGTGCGAGGAGCTGAGTGTTCAAGAGGGGATTAGATCGTGGGCTTTCAGAAATATTCACATGCTTCGACTCCCCTGCCCCAACACTGCAAAATGTACTTTAGCGTTGGAGTCGGCTCCCCTCAGCACAGTTCGGCTTCAAGCAATAGTGCTGGGTTAAACTCCCTGCAAATGACCCCACTGTCAAAAGCAGCTTTTGCCAGCTGAAAAGACCATTAAATGAGGTGCCTGGGGCTTTCAAACGCCTATGCTCTCAATACACTGCTGCGTAGCCTCTCTTCAAAAGGCTGTAAGCGTATTACATGCTAATCCCAATTAAATTCAAAATATCCCTGTGTGTTTACCGCTGTTACCCTCTCTTTTTCATTCTTAATTGCATTGTAGCTGAATAACTCTGTATCCACGTTCATGAATAGCATATTGAGTTGTACTCTTTTTCGTTTCGCAACAGGGATCTGCTGTTACAGGGTTGGTGTGGTCTGAAGCAAGAAACTAATCTATGCGTTTCAAGTCATTAATCTTGTCCAAATAATAAGAGGAGTTTGGGGTTTTTTTTCTATAGGTATGTGGTTTCCCAGTGAGGTGTACAACTTGTAGACTAAAAACATGGTAAGCAGGATCTGTGACCGATCAATATTGATTTTGGAGATTATTTGAACATCTACTTATGTACATGATATACTTATGTACGTGGATGCTTTGGGAGGGAAACAGTGAGACTGAGTAAACCAGCACCAAGTTCTTTGGCTGCAATAACACTGATGTAAGGTGTGGGGACAGAACACAGCGGCGGGGAGGAAACCCGCTTATTTTTCCTTGTTTTATTAAATCTCTAGACCACGAGTTCAGCACCGCGCCACATCGCCACTGGTTGTTGGGCCTCGGCAAAACGACTGGGGGCTGCCCGTGGGATGGTGGTTGGCACCGGTCCCTACAGCCGCCGCGCAGAGGCAGAGGAGTGGTCCTCGATGCCGAAGGCAGGTCCTCCTGGGGTAGCTAGCTGGAGTAGCTTCTGCTACATCCCTTCCTTGCAGTTCTTCCGGAGATAAACCGAATTTCAGTTTCTGCAGCTATTGCAATCTGTCAGGTGCTACATGGGGTTTTTTTTTTCTTTCTTTCTCTTTTTTTTTTTTTAAAGCCAGCTTGCTCATATGTTCTTTTAAGTTTTAAGGAATTTTTTTAAAGTCTGTTTGGTTTTTTTGTTTGGGTTTTTTTTTACCCTATGCAATGGGGAGGAATTGTGAATAGCGCCAGTATTGAAAATAAATACTGTGGGTATTTTCATCAAGTGTTCACACAGATATGTTGCCCAGCAATTTTGATGAGTGGCACACATCGGACAAGGGGAATAAACATGTATTCAAGCGGGGGGCGGACTTTGAGGAATAGAAAGAGCTGCTCTTGGGGTTAGTAATATTAAAACCAATCAGCTTTGCTTTTCATTTATGGGTAAGAATACCTTTTCTCGTAAACAGGATGGAAATTGAAACTCCAAGAACCTTGCAAGTCACGATGCATTTTTGGGGTTTGAGGGGGATTTTAGAGGAAGAGGATGGTTTTGTTTATTCTTGACTTTCAAGTCCTCAGAGTTGTGGGGTCTTGGATGCAGCAAAGCCTGCAGAATGGATCTGTTTTCTGACCCAGGCACCTTCCCATACCGTCATGGGATTTACTTGAGCCCGTGTGAAGTGGCCGCTGGTGGGTAGTGCTATGGAGAGGCTCTCAAGACAGGTTTTGCCCCTTGTGCCCTTTGGTTCGAGGGGCAGGGGGGAGATGTTCCTCCTGACCTGCTCCAGAGTAAATACAGTACAATTAAAAGAACAAGGCCACACGTGCGGGCTCAGGCTGTTGTATGTAACCACGCACCTGGGATGCCCGAGTGCGAAGCTCCTGGGGGTATGGATTGCTCAGTGGAGGATGGAGAGATTGTGGGAATCTAAGCTCCTTCTGCTGAAACTGAGGGTTGGAAGAAAGGTATTGAGCAGATTTGTGAGGTTAAGGGACACTGTGTGCATAGATATAAAATCAAAAGTTCGTGCCAGTGGTTTATTTGGATTCTGTTGACTTATTTTGCTGAATGTTTAGCACTTTGACTAGATTTTTCTGGTTTTTACTCTCTCTTCGTCATCTCCATTAGCTAAGTCCCTTTCTGAAATGTCTCTTGTTGCTTTTCTTTTAAAAAGCACTTTGAATTGAATGGAAGTTGTTTTCTCTTTCCCCTTTTGCCAACCATGGCTACGTTCCCCTATCTGACTGGAGGAAACCTTTGCTTCCTACCCAAGCCGACCCTGGGTAACCCTGCTGCAGCTGCTCACACGAAAAGCCTGGGATTCTCAGTGCAAGGCACATGCAGGAAAACTTACTTTTTTTCTTTTTTCTTCCCCTCCCCTGACTAACAAAAACCCACTGGGGAACTGGAAGATTTCCCGTTTGGTTTAATTATGGAGGTCTAATGAATTGCAAAAGCTAAAGAGGAGGAAGAGTTCTTTAAATGAATCTCAACTCTGATTTTTTTTTTTTTTTTAAATTGGGGGGTTTCTGTAGCCTAAGCTGGCAGGAAGAGAGGAAACTCTCCAGTGAGAAATGTAGAAAGGCATATCAATGTGTCTTACTCTATTAAGCTTTAACCAAAATTAATCAGAAGCACCCAGGGGAAAGCGTTTTATATGGAACAGAGCCTTAGTTAAAGAACCTCCATCACTTTATTTAAAACGTTTGTAAGTACAGTGTATGAGAAGTTGATGCAGTAAAGTAGAAGATACAGACAGTGAATGAAATGCCAATATAATTTATTGTATACATGTGTTTAGGAAACTGCTTCCAAGACTGTTTTCCTCTTCCACAAAGCTGGCTTAGGGAATACTTGCTGTGCCCCCTTATTCATAGCCACCTCTGTAGTTTCCCACCTCCACCCTGTGCCTGTACAACTGTTTGCTGGGCTGTGCTGGAAATCAGGTCTGTGGTCGTTTGGTCAGAGGAGTTAATTTGTGTTTAAAATAAGAATAAGAAGAACATTTTTCTCTTGGGAGTTTGGGGAGAGGCTAGAGGCTAGCCTGGTGCATTTGTTGTTACCTGCTAAGGAAAATTACGGTAGAACTACAACCAAAGTGGGAAATCCTGCCATGTCGTGGTGATACATGGGATGTTAAATCGCAACAACTGCCCCCCCAAATAAGCAAGCACTTGCAACCCTTGCAGAATCCAACAATGAGATGGCAGGTTACGGGCTGGAACCGAGGGAAGGTTTGCTGGTGGTAGCCAAGAGTTTTCGCTCCCCTGGAAGCTCAGCATGGCCCCTTTCTCTCTGCTTCTTGCTCCCGTACGCTCCTCATATACACGAACATAGGCATGTAATGTGCACTGCCCCTTTCTCTCCACGTGTGAAGAGTACCAAGCTGAGCATACCAACAAAACAAAGACAGCCAGATGAAATACAGATTTTATTTATTTTTTTTTTCCACTTTCTTTGGTGTAGCTGCTGCGTATACTGCCGCTGGATGGAAGGATTTGAATGGCCCAGTATCCCGTGACCTACTTAGGGAGTTGAAGTAGCTTATGGTTGCAGTTCATTAGAGAAAGGGATTTTAATATCTAGAAGAACGAGATGACTGATACAATGGAATTTCTATAATAGCAGTTGTATATATTTGCAATACATCACTCTTGTCTGAACACCAGTGCTTCTCTGAAAGCATGTAGCATGTCCTACACTCTCAATTTTGAGTACCCTTTGACAGCACTTAGTGTTTATCCAATATCTTCTGCTTTCTGAGAAGATACAAGTTTGTTTATGCATTGATACACCTTTGTAGAAACACAGCCAGCAGCCTTTGATGTTAAGTGTTCGATGCCTGTGGAGCAAGCTCATCTCTAACTGAGTGAGTTTTGTAAAAAGAGCTGCAGTTCAAGAGACTGCTCGTAAAACATGCCATTTGCCCTCGATAATTTCATGATTACTCCGGTATCCGTAGCAGTTCCTGTAAAGAGCATTGACTATAGCTAGATGATAGGACAGTAAAATTAATTAAAGGCAAACTACAGAGTTTTCAGAAGGGCTGACTATAATATAGCTTGCATTTCTGGCAGAGCTTGCCATAAGCTCCGCAGGTCTGCTTTGCTGTGTAGGCTGCCAGCTAATGCCCTCTCTTGCTGAGAGCATGTTAGATCCAAATTTTCTTCTGTTTTTGCTTCGCTTCGTTGCTAGCAACAATTTCAGCAGTGTTGAAAGAAGAAAGTGCTTAGAGAGGAGTTCCTTGCAACAAAGCCAAGTAATCCCTCTTAGGCTTTGACCATCATGAGTTTAGCCCTTGTGCCACTTGTCCACATTGCACCCTTGGTGGGATTATTCTGATGCAAATACTTTGAGTGTTATTTTTGGCATCTTTCTTGCATTTTTTTTATTTAAAACAAATAAACAAAAGCCTCAGCTACACACCAGAATAGCCTCATCTTTGATCTTGGTCATAGTTGAGAAACGCAAGGGGGAAGGGAACAGAGAATCGATGAGAATGATGGGTGTATTTTCCTTGCGTGTATTATTTGATATTATTCATGACTCTGGTATGAAGGAATGCTGGTTTAGGCTGCAGCAGCTTTCTGTTTTCCAGGCAGTACCTCGTGTACGCCAGCACCTGCTTTTGTTTCGGATCATTTCAGCCTGACCGTTCCTGCTCTCCTCCAGAAGAAGCAAAGGTCAGACAGAATCGCCCTTCCCCTTCACTCGGATTAAAATCTCTCGGCCTATTAGTTCACAGGGACTCTTTCCAAATCCTTAAAAGGGTTACTGGCAGAGCCTCAGCCGGTGCAAATCGGCACCGTACCGTTGCTTCTCATGGCCCTCCGCCAGGCTCTGCGAGCTGAAGGGCTGGCTGAGGTGCCCAAGTGATTTCATATACCTCATTTCACCTTACTGTTGGGTCTCAGAAAGGGTTTAATTCACAATGGAAAAACTCCTGGAAGAAAAGGGGTCTTAAGAATGGGTCTATTCCACGCTATATGTAACTCACAGCTGTTTCTTAAGGAGAACTAGCCCGGAGGTGTTGCTGCTGTAAAAGCTAAGCAACTCAACTGCCAGACTTCTGGCTCTTGGGCTATATGTGGGGGATCAAGCATTCTTCTGCTAACTCGCTCTACTCCTGTTAGATGCGGTAAAAAAAAAAAAAGTTCTTACCTTGGGTTTAGATACACTGAGGAAATGATTTATATTCTTGTCCAAATTGAGCTGGGGTTACTTTCTGTCTTTGATGCCCTGGCTGCCCTTGGGGCGTTGCTGTCCCTGTGCCGGGGGTGACAAGCCCTGGGTTTCCAGCCCCGACGGCTGGCCTGATCCGTGCCGTGGTACTCAGCTGTGGCCAGGCAGGCTCACAGGGAGGAAGGGCAAAGAGACCGGCGGGGATTTAATATAATAAACCATCCCAGGAAAGCCTTCCAGAGGATGGTGAGTGAGAGCCCGTCGCGGCTGCCTTTCCCACAGGAAAGGAGAAGGGAGAGGATGCTAACCACCTTCGAGGAATGCGTTTAACAGATCGCAGGAGCCCCTGATGCTGACAACTGCAATTGCAGGTCTGGAATCAATACAGTTCCAGAAGTTCAGACTCGCATGATAAATCCCTTGTGAATGAAAAGCTCTCCTAGATAAAGTGATACATTTTCAAATGAGTACTGGGTTTAGGAAGAAAAATAGCGGTGAACAAAATCCCCCTGTGCTGCTTTGATAGCCTCATCCTGTTCCCAGCAAATTACAGCCTGGCTGATGTTATGAAAGCATTGAATGAAAGTCTAGCTGTTCTCTGCTATCATCTTAACAGAACCAAGGTTTAGGGTTGTTTGGAGCTGAAGGTGCTGTGAGGCTCCACCAGCATCCAGTGCCTGCTACGTGGATGTCAAAAGCAGGCTGGAAGGTCCAGGCTGCTGTTAAATTCTGCCCTGTTCCTAAGCAAAAGTGAACCAAGCACACAGAATTGAAATGTTATTTTAATTACTCCAGCTCCGGTGGTTGAATCAATAGCCCGTCTTTCTCAATTTTCTTGTGAATGGGCTCATTTTGCACAACAAAATAATTCTGTTCCCTCAAAGCCTGCTGTTGCCGTTTACATTTATGGTCTTCCTGGTATTATTGGCTTCCAGGCTGTTTGGAGAAAACCTCTGTGACTGTGAGTCACCGTATAACGTGTTTTCACTTTACTCTGTCCCTACGAGTTGCCCGCAAGCAGCAGCAGAGCAGCTGAAGGAAGAACTCGTAGCTCTCTCCCGTGTTTGCAGAGCTCCCTCCTCTCCCTTTGTACGTATAAAAACTAACGAGGGATGGGGGCGGGAGTTGCAATGACACCGAATAAACTCCTTTAATTGACTGGGAGTTTCCATGCCGCTCGACATAAACACAGTGGAAGTAGAGATTTGCTGGCCCTTAAGTTCAACCATGATGCACGGTGGGGAAATCCCACAAGGTGCGGGGATTTTTCTTTTGGGGAGTCAAAGCTTACGGAGCTGTGAGTACCTCCTGATGGCAGAGGAAGAGCTCCAGACAAGGGAGGCTGAGGAAAATAAAACACATTGGTCAGGCAGGGTGGCTCCGTACTTCAGTTGACGTGATACAGGTTTTGGAAACCAGTTTTAGTTTAAACCTAGCAGGCAGTCAACTTTGAAAAGCCTGGGCTTAAATTTTAGCCTCACCACATTTTGCAGTTGAATAGGACTGGGTTATCATTCTTTGAACCAAATATTGAAATCTTTATCCAAAGAATATTTTTAAATGCTTCCATGAGGGCTTTCCAGGAAGAATAAAAGTGTGTGTGGATCCCTTTTTGTTATTCCAGGTTTTACATTGCCGTAAGCTACTGGAAAACTTTATAGTGACATTGAATATATGGTTGGGGATATATAAATCAAGTAGGGACCCATATTTTAAAACAATAACCTTTAGTCCTGAAGCACAAACTGTCTCCGCATTAGAATTCAGTATGTTACAGCACAGGAGCTTTAAATGAGAAAAACATTTATAATCTATGCTTGATATGAGGACAGGTTTTGACCTTTATATTGATGTCAGGAATTTTTTGTTCTGAGCTCTGTTTCAGGGTTGCTAGTTGACATTCAGATGGCATCCAGCGCATGTGCAGGTGGCTGCTGCCTGTGTATTTAATAGTAAACGTATATAGCATCCCACCTTCTTCACCAGAAACCCATCTGTAATAGAGAGGGTATTTTAAATATCCCTTCTGATCTTCAACAGTAAATGCTCAGCAGCTCATCTACCATGATGCGTAGCAAAGATGATAAATGACATTAGCAAAAAAAACCTTAGTGAGATAACTCTGAATTTTTTCCTTCGTGGATTTTGAAAATTGTTTCTGTCTTCCAAAAAGCCTCCAAAGCTCCATATACAAAGGATTTAAGTGATAGCTACTTCATTTCTCCACCTAAAACTGCTTCCAGGGATGGCAGTGCCAGTTCATTTGCCTGTGTCTTTACTCTGTCCGTGCTTTGCCAAACGCAGTGTCTTTTCCCAGGTGCCTTCAGACAATTCGATAATACAACTGATGGCCATTCAGTGCCTAACTAGCATTTGATGTAGGTTGTGCACCCTGGTACAAATCCCTACCTAAGAAGACTTTAAAAAAACCAAAACAAACAAAAAAGCTGAAAATTCTGTGTCTAGTTGGGTTTCTTCCAAGAGTTGGTAGATTTGTTTATAATGTTTCTATAGGTCAAAATGTTGAAGTTTGAAGAAGTTAGTAGTAATTTAAAATGTCTATGCTAGCACACACGCGAATAAGACTCCAAAATCAGACCATCCTAAAAGTAATGGCAGACAAAGCGTGAACTGTAATGGAGAAGAAAGTGAGGCCATACGTTTCACTTGACAAAACCTTTCCTCACCTTACCTGCTAAGAGCATCCTCATTCTCCGCCTGCCCTTACCTTGTGCTAATGGGTGCAACCCCCTCACTTGTAATTGCCACGTTGTATAACATTGGAGAATTTAAAAATAGCCTGGCAATTAAAATGGTTTGGTTAGTAGTTTGTTTTTTTTTTTAACCAGCCAGACCTGTTAATCCGGTTCACAGAACATGGCTGCTGAAATAGCAACGGAGGGGGTGGCGGGCAGACAGACAGAGTTGTGGGGACAGGCAGGGATGGAGGAGCAGCAGGATAGAGGTGAACCAGGACATATGGCCAGTGAAGAATTCACCCAGAAAACCACAGCCTTAGCGCATCCTCATTTTCTGCCTCTGCTCCTTCTCCACGGTGGTCATCGGTTCTCTTTTATGGAGACCCCTGCCCATCCCTTCTGGGGCTACGTGTCTAAGCATTTCTCTCTTTCTTGGGGGGG